>NC_072768.1:0-300000 GCF_022539595.1 Amphiprion ocellaris
GCAGCTGCAGGGCAAACAAAAACAATCTACGACACTGTTTAGAAATCTGTCCTGGACTTTATGCAGGTGCAGTCAGTACTAATGCTATCAGCAGCCCAACAGCTCCCAGATCATTTTTACTCTGGCAAGATGGCGAGAAGGTCATATTCACTGCTTCAAGCACTTGAGTTTGTGATGCGATCAGAGAGCGAAGATGGGGAGAAATCCACTGCACTTGAAGAGACGACATCTACCAAAGATGAGGACACATCCTCTCGTGAAGATGAGGACACATCCTCCTCAGAGGATGACAGCACCACTCTACTGATGATGAGGAGTACCAGCCAGTACCTGATTCTTCCTCCTCAGGGGGTGAGGACAATGGATATCTCATAATGGGAAAATTCTTTGGTTTCCCACTAATAAAGAGACCCTGCATTTCAATCCAGTACCACCCCTCTATAAAAATAAATGTTGTTGTTTTTCAAAGTAAACAAGTATTGTGCATTTTTTTCTCAAATCAAATTTAAAGATTTAAAATTCTGAAGCTGAAAGAAATTTTGGATTTCGTGGTCAGGACTGATTCTAATTTTAAAAACTTGACTGTTGAAAGTAGAAAATAATGCGGTATTTTTTTTACTGCATTTTCTAAAAACACAAGGTGGTAGTTTTCTTCTTTTTTTGTCAGTGCACAAAAAAGTTAATGATGCATAAAAATCATTGATACTGCTAATTATTGACAAACATTTAGCAAAATTAATCAGGCAGCATGTATTATTTTTATTTAAAAAAGTGATTTTGTGCTTTTCTCCCTTTATAAATCATTATGTTATCTAACAGGCATTTAAAGGGTCAAAATTCTGGTTTTTGGTTTTCATGGCCAGAACTGATGCAAATTTTAAAAATCAAGTTGGTAAAAGTGGAAAAATATTTTTATATATATTAATTTTAAAGCATTTTGAGACTGCAAACAGGGGGTGGCCATTTTTGGCCACGAACACGCTGAGAGGGAGTTTTTTTGTTTTTTGACATTTATATAGCTGCAATTATGCTTAAAAACTAAATCAGGAAGCATGTATTAGTTGGCTAAAAAATGTGATTTTATGCGTTTTTCCCCTTTTAGATCATTAGCATTATGTGATCTAAAAGGCATTTAAAGGGTTAAAATTCTGAATTTGAATGAAATTTTGGTTTTCATGATCACAACTGATGCAAATTTGAAAAATTAAGCTGATGAAAGTGGAATTTTTAAAAAATATATATAAATTTTAAAGCATTTTGAGAATACAAACGGGGTGGCCATTTTTGGCCACGAACACGCTGAGAGGAAGGGTTAGGGTTAGGCTAACCCTCTCTATGCTCAAAAATAATAATGCATCATAATCAGTGTTGCTGTTAATGAATTACATATCTCAGACTGTGCTATTAATAAAACAAGAAAAACCGATAGCACTGGGAATATAGATAATGGTCATTTCTGAGGTTGTTTTTCAACAAGTGCTTTGTGCAAACAAACTGGCATTTGAAGGGTTAAAAATATTAAAATAAATGAATATTTTATATGTATGATAAGAATTGATGTTAGTTAAAAACTTTATGCAGTAAAAGTAGCAAAAAAGATTTAAAAAATCTAAAAAAAAATTACAGACTCAGTATGTTGGGAGCCAAAAATGGCCACAAACAAACTGAATGGATGTTGTTTTTGAACATAGCCAGAGGGTTAAGAAGACCTTGTGAGCCATTGATTTATACAAATGTACTGATATTTTCATGTGAAAAACAATAAAAATATTTTGGAATTTAAAAAAAAAATAACTACATCAATATTATTTTCTGACCTTTTATGGAATAATCAATTTAATAACCAGATTAACAGTAGACTGTAGGGTAAGTAGTAAAAGTAGAGAAAGATAAACTAGACAAGCCACACAGTTCAGACAGTGCTGCACCCTGACAGAGATCTTCATCCCCAGAGCAGCTGCGGTAGAGGAGCTCTGTTGTGATAGAGCGAGCAAGAGGATGAATAGAGAGAGAGAGAGCGATGGTAGATAAACAGCGTGAATGCAAGAAATTCACAGTATTTCAGCTCGTTTCATTACTATACGTCGTACAAACACAAATGCCTCCCCTCAAACACTCGGACCATCGACAAATACGTTGACTATATGCAGTAAATATAAGCGTCCAAGTCTTTAGACTTCATTAACGTGTTATTTCACAAGTTAAAACTTACCGTGCAGATGGACAAATAGACAAATAGCGGCCCTTTTGATCCGGGGAGGGGAGGGGGGCTCAGTTTCGCGGGCATACCGGCACAACTTTAACTGTGTGCAAACTAGCTAGCTAACAGAAGGGTAACGTTAGCCAGCAGTTGCTTGCAGGCAAATGTTGAATCCCAAAGTTTTTTTTTTATTGCTCCTGTCTCGTTGGAAGCATTTCTAACCTAAATGAACGCCCCTCAACTAAAATGTCCGCCATGGACAACAGTGGTGTAGTTTACTAATGCGCCATTTCAAACTTTGATTAAGGATTAGCATAGAGAAAAACACGGAAATGTAGTCATATTCGCAAAGCTCTGTTAATGTGCTGATTTTATTCCATTTTATCACAGAAGAAACTGCCATTGTTATTAAATTTTATCAACAAAAACTCAAAAGCACTTTCAGAAGATAACTTACCTCCTCGCTGTGTCTCTTCTCCCAGCAGAATGACGTATCCCTCCGCCCTGGTCAGTTGCACTCTGCTGCGTCACTGCGTCAGATTGCAGCTAGCTGGAAAAGGGTGTCCCTCCGCAGCTGGAAGTAGTCCGCCGCTGTTTTCTATATTGTTTTGTCAATAATTAAGTTGGGGTTGAAATACTGTGGTTTGTCCCGTTTAGACAACAGGTGAGGTCGACAGTTCTTGTATATCATAGAGTTAGGGTTTTTTTTTTTTTTAAACCCAATTTTTTGTTTTTTCTTCCGGGGGGGGGGGGGGGGGGGGGGGGGGGGGGGGGGGGGGGGCCGAAGCACCTGCCCCTTTGCTCCTTGATGCCCAAAGTGCCCTGTTGTCAAAGTTGTTTTTTTAAATTCTATTTAATTTTGTTTTTATTTGTAAGTGTGTGTGTGTGTGTGTGTGTGTGTGTGTGTGTGTGTGTGTGTGTGTGTGTGTGTGTGTGTGTGTGTGTGTGTGTGTGTAAAAGTCTCTGAGGACCAAAATAATAAATAAAACAAAACTAAAAATAATTCAGATCTACCGTCGGTCGGTCACGTGATCTACGTAGACGTCCCCCACTGCTCTGAGGGGTCCAGATGTTCCCTGTAGCTCTGCGCTAGCGCCGCTAGTCTAGAAACCGGAGACCCGAGGGAGGACATCAACAACTGATGGTCCTGATGGAGAGGAGGTTCTGCAGCGGGATTCGTTTATGTACGGTGTATTTTTGCAAGATGACTGATGAAGTGAGCATCCTGTGTGTGTGTGTCTGACTCTAACACACACCTGTCATCAGTTCTAGCCGCTAGTTAACCACACAGCTGCTGAGAGGATAAAGTCTGCCAGGCTTCTTTTTGTTTCTGTATGTTTCTGTTGTCCTGGGCAAAGTGCATCAGAGAGATGTATTATTTTACTGTCAGTGAGTTGCAGTGTGTTTCCTGTTTCTAGAGGCAATGAGACAGAGGTTATGTTATTTCACTGAAACTACATACATGCATTTTCACATAATTTTGGACTATTGCAGTATAAATACAACAATAATTAGAAGAATTTGAATTGTGATTTTCTCAACCTCTCATTTAAAGATATCAGTACTTGTTTATAACATTTGTATATATAGACAAATTAAATATAATATGCATAAATATAAAATATAAAACTTTTAGAACGTTGCTGTCCTGCGCAAAGTGGATAGTCAAACTGAATAAAAGTACAAATACATTTAAATACATGATTTCTATATCATTTAATTGTTTTTAAACTTATTATTAGCACTACGAATAATAAAGGGCAGATTATGAATCAGCACCATGGAGCAAATCCGTGGCTCTACAGTACATGTCTGGAAAAGGTATGAAATTTAAAAGCAAGGACTCCAGGAAGAGTAGCCACAGTTAAACAGTCCAGTGTCTAATGGTGATGTAAATTCAGCTTCAAAATAATAATTTTTCTCAAATACACTACATCACAGGTCAGAGTTTGAACCAATGACCTTCTGATCAGCAGTCCTGAGACTTAGCCACTGCTGCACCTTGTATTATGAGTTATGTTTCTGTATGATGTTTCAAATTCTTGCTCCATGTGCCCCCTTTTAACTTTGAGCACCTGCCCCTCCAAAGGTCTCTGCACGGCCCTGCTCCCCTCCTCCCCCCAGCACCCCGTTTCTTTTTTCAAGGTATAACTTACAGAAATAAGTTAAATCAACACTGACGGTCCTGATAAAGTGATGTGGGACTGCTATTATTTTGAACACCACTGTAGATCTTCTTCCTCTCCAGCTCCGTTCATCTTCTTGGCTTCTATCTGCAGATCTCCACATTTATCCTCCAGCAGCCTCCAGAGATAACTTCACCAAACGCCGCCCCAGAGGCCGGTCGGGTCTTAGATCCGTCTGGAGGATGGACAACGTTTCCTCTCCTCGTCCATCTCCTGAGCATCGGTAAGAATCCCTCTGGGCTCTGAGGGTTTCTGCGGGAACGTCTGACGCTAAATG
The DNA here is from genome assembly GCF_022539595.1 of Amphiprion ocellaris. Lineage (NCBI taxonomy): Eukaryota > Metazoa > Chordata > Actinopteri > Pomacentridae > Amphiprion > Amphiprion ocellaris. Next base: position 4,664 of record NC_072768.1, read on the forward strand.
TTAGAGAATAGATCTCAATCTCCAGAACACTGAAACTAAAACACACATTTAACACAATAAACAGATTTTATATCATCAGAAAGAACATTCAGACAAAAAACTGAAAAAAATGGAAACGCACGTTTATCATAAACTGTTTCTCTTTATGATGCACAGAAATCAGGATTCAACTGAGATTCAGCTGAACAGAAAATAAAACAAACTGCAGTCCATCACTCTGTTTATTCATTTTACAAGTTTCAGGACAGTTTGTTAGGGTTAGACTCTTTTTTTTTAAATTCTAGAAGTTAAACGTGTCTAAAACTGATCTAACAAGAAGATCAGGCATAAAAACTGTTCACAGAAGAACTAAAATGTGTTAAAGACATTAGAGAGAAGATTCTGTGTGCAGAAATGTAGAAAACCTGTAATCTAGAACTAATACAGAGTGAGCAAACTGGCATAAATTTGACAAAAAAAATATTATATGCATCTATCTTTAACCATTAAATCAGTTTAAGGAAAGGTTCTTTAGACTCTTTTCTTTTCAATTCTAGAAGTTAAACATGTCTAAAACTGATTCAACAACAAGATCAGACATAAAAACTGTTCACTGAAGAACTAAAACATGTCAAAGACATTGTATGTAAAACAACGTATGTAAAAATGTTTTTAAAAATGTAAACAACCTGTAATGTAGAATTAATATAGAGCAAAAATACTTGCATACAGTGTGCAAACTCGCGTATATTAGAAAATATATTTGTATGCATCTATCTTTAACCATTAAATCAGTTTTAGGAACGTTAGATTCCTAAAACCCTAACCCTAATTCTAGAAGTTAAATGTGCTTAACAAGAAGATCACATCAACTTATCACATACATTTTGAATCTTTTTGGGCAAATGTTTGGGTAATTTTATACAATTTAGTCAATTAGAAAAGGTTTTTGGATCATTTTGCACAAAGATTCCGCTTTTTTGAGCAAATCAGGTCATTTGGATTCATTTTGAACAGTTTCCAGTTATTTTAGTTGAACTTTTGCCAAATCTTGAGTAAAATTGGTGAAATTGTCTTAATTGTTGAGTCCAAACAAGCAAATAGAAGAATAGAGATACCTCAATTTGAATTCACTTCAATTTGAATTCACTTTTTAATCCACTTATGCACAAATTCTTAATCTTTTTGGACAAATTATGGGTAATTTCAGATAATTTCAAGTCAGTTTGTCAAAGTTTTATCTCATTAGGAGAAATTTGTGAGTAATTTTGCACCAAGTTTCATCTTTTTTGTCATTTTCAGAAAGTTTACAGCTAAAGGAAATGTTAAAATGCTTCAGAACATTCACAACAAAATCAACTAAAATCCAGCAAATTTCGCAGATTTTTTTATGAATGCTCTTAAAGAAAATATTACAAGTTTTATTGAGATATATATATATATATATATATATATATATATATATATATATATATATATAAAAATAAATAAATAAAATCACTGGATATTTTTAGGATTTTTTTGGAAGATTTTTACTCATTTTTTAAATATATTTACAAGATTTTTCTTGCCAAATTTAGGAAATTTTTTATGAATAAAACTTTTAAAGGAAACTTTTAAGGAATTATTGGAATTTTCTTCCTGAAGGTTTTGCAAAATATTCAGAAATATGGGGATTTTTTTTGCTGATTTTTTTCAGACAAGGTAACAATATTTTTTGGTGCCTGTAAATGAAGACAACAGGAAGGTTAAGTTAGCTCGACTTGAATTCAGTTTTCTCTCAGCTTCTTTATAAATTCCAGTGTAAATTCCACGTGATGTGAAGTTGATGCTACATTATGATGTTGACCCAGTTTGGTTGACAGAAATAAGCGATAAATTTCCACTCAGAGTGCATAAATAGAGTGAACTCTTGGTCTGTGGAAACTCTGATCTGTTAAATGTGGTGGCTTCCCGTCCTTATTTTCTGCCTCGCTACATAAACGGAGCAGCATCACGTGACTCTGAGTGTTACTAACAGTTTACACCTGTTACCTGTAATCTGCCCGTTACCACGGCGTTGCAGTTGTCTGTTCAGGGTGAAGCTTCCAGGAGGGATTTAGAAGTTCAGTCTGTTCAGAGCTGGATTTCCTCACATCAGTGGGCTGGGAGGGTGAGGAGAGGTGGAGGTTTTCAAATGTCAGGTCCAGAGAGATTAACAGACTCCCTCCAACATCCTCCAGTCTGGCAAAAAACAGAGTCGTTCTTTTCTCTCTGCAGACAAAGTTTTAATGCTGGAGAAGAGAGGAAAGTCTGAGTTAGAGCTCCGAATGTTAAAATACGCTCTGAAAAGCCAATAAAAGTCTGAGTTTATGTTAAAATACGCTCTGAAGAGTCAATAAAAATCTAAGTTTATGTTACAATACGCTCTGAAAAGCCAATAAAAGTCTGAGTTTATGTTAAAATACGCTCTGAAAAGTCAATAACAGTCTGAGTTTATGTTAAAATATGCTCTGAAAAGTCAATAAAAGTCTGAGTTTGTTAAAATATGCTCTGAAAAGTCACCAAAAGCCTGAGTTTATGTTAAAATACAAACAGAAAAGTCATCAAAAGTTAGGGCTGGGCGATATGGCCTTAAAAAAAAATCTCAGATTTTTTCACAAAAAATCCCGATTCACCCAATTTTTTTTTTTGCCCCCTACCTAATCTCCTCACACCGGAGTCCAGTCTACTTAATGCAAATGAGCTGCAGCCCACAGTGGGCGCACTCTGAACTACAGGAGCCCAGCAGGCAGGCGCTGGTGGCCGATGTTGATGAGAAAATCGATTTTCATAAAAACAAATCCGTTAGAGAGGAAGGCTCTCCAACCAGGGACCGCTCGCTGTAATGAACAACACGTGGCTTCTTTTTACTTGCAGCAAGGGTAACCCACGCACAGTGCAACACGACACGTCTCGTGTGAGCTACCAAGAGGTGGTCCCTGCCGTCCTTTATTTATACAGTTGGGTTCACAAGTTAATGATATGCGAGTGGGTGTGAATGTGAGGTGTGGTCTGTGTGTGTGGAAAAATACAGTAAAATACAGTGGGGGTGGTAAATGCATTGAAACAATAGGTACAGGTTTCAGTAAGCTTATGTACTAAAAACATCATGTGTAACAGTGTAACAGTTCATACCATAGCTATTAAGCATAACTATTAATGATAATATAAAAACCTTCTAACAAAATCGACATTAAGTACAAACTCGAATTAATCGATAAAATCGATTTATCACCCAGCCCTATCAAAAGTCTCAGTTTATGTTAAAATACAAACAGAAAAGTCACCAAAAGTCTGAGTTTATGTTAAAATACGCTCTGAAAAGTCACCAAAAGTCTGAGTTTATGTTAAAATACGCTCTGAAAAGTCATCAAAACTCTGAGTTTATGTTAAAATACGCTCTGAAAAGTCACCAAAAGTCTCTCTGTTTGTGGATTTAACACTGAATCTAACATTAGATTTGAAGCCGGGTTAAATCAGAAACCAATACTTCAAATTAAATTTGTGGGGGTTCTTTGTTTCCCAAGTTATTTACATCTAATAGAATTTATACAATGAATTGTGTTTTACAAAAACCTATGGCGCAACACATTAGTAGAAATATGAGAAACAGCACCAGAAATAGTACTAAAAACAGAAACATACGGCTGTGGCACCTAGTGGGCAAATAAAACCCACAGTTACCACACTGCCCTCTATAAGCCTCTGTTCTAAACACATACTGCAGTAACACAAAAGCAGTTAGAAATATCTCATCATTAACCAACACAAAAACACAATGCATATAATAATACATTCATATTTCATGGAACTAAGAACATCATGATTGATCAGCTTGGGTCAAGATGGTGCCAGTGTGTGTGGCAGCTGTCAGTTTTGTTGATGATATTATTGTAGTTCACCCTCGGCACTCAACAAATCAAGTCGCTGCTCATGTATGATGGACAAACACTGCTGGAGCTTCGTTTCTCTGCTAAAGATGGAGTTACGCCCGCTGGGGGCTGGAGTGCAGCTTATAGGGGGGGCTCCAAGCCAAACAGGTTGGGAACCACTGCTCTAACTGTCGGTACTCCTCAGCACAGTACACGGACATAAAGTGGATTTTTAATGCAAATAACAATTTATCACCCTGTCACTATATTTCATAATTCAGTCTTTCATAGCACGGTATTATTTACATTTTCTTACTGTCCCACAGTAACCAGTAACCCTTTGTTCTGTTCCCACCACTTCCAGTATCTTGCCCTTTGACCTCAAAACTACCCCAATACAACAATAACAATACGCCCCCTGCTGTCCAAAACGACAATCAGCAGAAGAGTCACAAACGGATTTCAGTGGTTTTCAGGATATTTACTTGCCTCTGTTTACCACCTGGTTACACCTGTATTAAAATTCAGGCCCAACAGCAGGAACTTTATGCATTTGGACACATTATGAGTCAAGACTGAAGTTTCCAGTGATTTTGTGCAGAACTTTAATTAGTTTTGGGCAAATTCTAAGTCATTTTGGTTGAATTTTAAGCTTTTAAGTCATTTCAGACATTTTCAAGTCAGTTTTTATCATTTTGAGCAGGTCATGATACATTTTGATTATGAGACAAATATTTTAACTTGTTTTGGACAAATTTTGAGCTTTTAAGTCATTTCATACAATTTCAAGTCAGTTTTTATGTTGAGGAATTTTGTACAATATTTTAAGTTGTGGGGCTGCACAGTGACGTAGTGGTTAGCACTTTCGCCTTGCAGCAAGAAGGTCCCTGGTTCGCGTCCCGGCTTTCCCGGGATCTTTCTGCATGGAGTTTGCATGTTCTCCCTGTGCATGCGTGGGTTTTCTCCAGGTACTCCGGCTTCCTCCCACAGTCCAAAAATATGCTGAGGTTAATTGATTATTCTAAATTGACCGTAGGTGTGAATGTGTGAGTGCTTGTTTGTCTTTGTATGTAGCCCTGCGACAGACTGGTGACCTGTCTAGGGTGTCCCCTGCCTTCACCTGAGTCAGCTGGGATAAACTCCAGCCCCCCATGACCCTAATGAGGATTAAGAGGTGTATAGATAATGGATGGATGGATTTTAAGTTGTTTTGGAAAATTTAGATTTTCTTTAGTCTTTTCAAAGAATTTCAAGTCAGTTTTTTATCTTGTTTTGAGGTATTTTGCACAATATTGTAAATTGTTTAATTGCCCTCATTTCTGTCTCCTTTTATTCCTTTTCTCTCTGTAGCAGATAATTTAATGAAATACTGGAAAAAAACATCCCATAGAACAAAAGCAAAGGACCCTAAAAACTGTGTTAAAACCCCTACTAGAAACCAAACAGATACCACAGGAAGCATAAAACCATCTGATACCCACAGCCAATGTTACCCCCCCCCCAGATATATGGAACACCCAAAATACACAAAAAGACACTGCACTGCACCCCATAGTGGACAGCATCAGATCAGTCACCTACAACCTTTATAAAGCTCTGGTAGAAATCATCAAACCCCTCCTTGGTACATCACAACATCACTGCAAGAACTCCAAACAACTGGACAAGAACTAAACCATATCACAGTAGAAAAAGAGGAGATATTCATATGACATGACGGAGTTTCATTCATCACTAAAACCCCGTAGACGTCACATTACACATCGTACAGGAACGACTCATGAAGGACAGGACACTGAAAAAACACACAAACCTCCCAGTAGACGACATCATCACATTACTCCGGTTTATTGCCAAATCCACCTATTTTCAGTTGAAAGGAATAATCTACAGTCAGAAACCAGGTTTAGCAATGACACATCTGGCCAGGTCATCATTGTAAAGGAGAAACTGTTCTCATCTGATCTTACCTGGTAAAATAAAGTTGAAAAAAAGATCCACTTTCAGCCATAATGAGTAACTTTTTCATGGAGGACCTGGAAACCAAAGCCATCCCCGCTCTGCAGACCCACACTCTGGAGAAGATACGTCCACGACATCCTGGAAATAATAAAATCTGGACACACACAAGAACTCACTGATCATCTGAACAACATGGACGACACGGGAAACATACAATCCACACACGAAGAGGAAATAAACCAGACCATTTCATTCCTGGACATGAACATTCACCACAGAGAAGACAGCAGCATCAAAATAACAGTTTACAGGAAACCCACACACACGGACCAGAACCTCCTCTGGACATCAGAACATCCACAGAACACAAACTACCAGTTAGAACACTATTAGAACGGACCAGAACCTCCTCTGGACATCAGAACATCCACAGAACACAAACTACCAGTTAGAACACTATCAGAACGGACCAGAACCTCCTCTGGACATCAGAACACCCACAGAACACAAACTACCAGTTAGAACACTATCAGAATGGACCAGAACCTCCTCTGGACATCAGAACACCCACAGAACACAAACTACCAGTTAGAACACTATTAGAACGGACCAGAACCTCCTCTGGACATCAGAACATCCACAGAACACAAACTACCAGTTAGAACACTATTAGAACGGACCAGAACCTCCTCTGGACATCAGAACATCCACAGAACACAAACTACCAGTTAGAACACTATTAGAACGGACCAGAACCTCCTCTGGACATCAGAACATCCACAGAACACAAACTACCAGTTAGAACACTATTAGAACGGACCAGAACCTCCTCTGGACATCAGAACATCCACAGAACACAAACTACCAGTTAGAACACTATTAGAACAGACCAGCATCATAACCGATGATAAAGACAGACAGGAGGAGGAAAAACACATCAGAACTCACTCACACACTACCAATATCCCATATGGGCCATAAACAAAGGAAAACAACAAGCCAAAAACAAAGAGAAAAAACTAAAACAAACAAAAACAAAACATACACAAAAACCAGACAATAAAAATAAAGGCATAATCAGCATTCCATATATCTGAGGGACAACAGAACCCATACATCCCATAATGAGAAAACACAACATCAACACAGCAGTAGAACCACATAGAAAACTGCAGCAGCTATTAGTCCATCCAAAAGACAAAAAATGCAACATCATATATGAAACTCTGTGTAAATCATGCAATAAAACATACACTGGAGAAACTGGAAGATCATTCAACACAAGAAGAAAGGAACAGCAGGCAGAATAAAGTAAACAGCTGGACGACTCACAAGAAGACAAAAAGAAAAAGCAGATGAAGAAAACAAAAAAATCAGCCATCAGGGACCACTGTAAAAGAAACAAGCACATCATGGACTGGGACAGGGGGAGGATTTAACATCAGAGACCAACAAACACAAACCATGGATTAAGGAGGCCTTAGAGACCAGGAAGTGTTGTAGTTTTCCATTCCATTGTACAGTATACACTGTTGTTTCTCTTCAAAAATGCATTTAAAGCTACTTTCTGCACATTTCTGGTACTTTCTTAGGATACAGAAGTACTATCTCTTGCTAAATAAATAATGTTTACACCTATGCAGTACCTTTAGCAACAATAATAGTGATAATTATTGAGTCCATGTTGGACTTCTATTCACTAACCCTCAGAGCAGAATGAGGCGTGCACGGAGTCACCTGATATCTAGAGTCATCTACCGGTGATGGAGGGTTTAATCAGACACACCTGAAGCCAAATGGCAGAAATATAAGTCCACTGTATTACCATAATCTCATAAACTGATATATATATATATATATATATATATATATATATATATATATATATATATATATATATATATATATATATATATATATATATATATATATATATATATATATATATATATATATATACACACATATATATACATATATATGTATATATATATATATATAAATATATATGTATATGTATATATATACATATATATGTATATATATATATATATATATATATATGTATATGTATATATATATATACATACAAATGTCATCTGTTACCCTGGAAGTGGAACCTACTGGTGATAAAATAAAACAGAATCACAGAAAGCAGGTCTGATGCAGTTCTTCATCCTTTTTACTTTCAGTACAGCCCATGGTCCGTTGTGTTTTATTCAGCATGAGTACAGCTGGGACATGCTGCTTCATCAGAATAATGCATTTTAAACTTCCTGTGGTGGAAAATGACCTGTCATCTGTCAGCAGATCCAGCTTGTCTATACTCATGCTCAAAGTAACTGCAAAGGATTGTGGGTCAGGATGGCCAGAAAAGCATGCTGGGATACTTCCCAATCCAAACAGAGGGACATCCAGGTATTCTTTGACATTCCATCTACTGGCTCATCTTTCTCTGGCTGCTGGACAGTTTGGTAGTGAGGATACTGGAATGCAGATGAGTCGTCGTCTACATATTAGGAGTCTCATTTAGCGTGTAGGAAGTTAGAGCTGCAGGTTACTGATTTATTCATTTTGTACTCATTTACTTTGTCAAAGCTTGTAGAAGTTTTGACCTTTCTCCAACTAGAACATGCAACTAAATCTGAGCAGGGAGAGAAACAGTGGTGGTCACGTGGACCTAATATTTTCAACATCTTTTCATCATCCAACTTAGTGTGAATCTTTTACCTCAAAGCCCTGCAGCAGGACGTCAAACTGATTCTAGTCCAGGTTCCACATTCAGCCCAGTCTGATCTCCAGTAAAACCACAGCATAATAACCTATAAATAACCACAACTCCTAATTATTCCATTTGTTTTAGTGCAAAAAGCACATTTTGAAAATGTTCACATTTGAGGAATTATCTTTTGACAAAACATTATGAACAACAAGAAATGTTTTCAGAAAATAGGTTAAATTTCAACAGTTTTATGCCTCAGTTCATCATTTCCACATGACAACTTCCAGAGTGTCTACAAAGGAACACAACATTCAGTCATTTAGTAACTGAACAATCTGGTATTTAACTCTATGATCAAAACAACTTGTCATGATGTAGAAACTATTACAAATTTACAATCTGCAGTTAATGTCTTCTCTGGAACTTTTACACTGCATGCTGTGACCTCTGACCTCTTCATCATTCTACTAACAAGTCAGGACTCTGGGATTAAATCTGGGAAAAGTCATGTTGTTGATGGACCAATAGATGGCAGCAGAGACTCAGACACAAATCTCTGTCCCTGCAACCTATCAATAATCAATAATAACACTGATACATTATCAGCCAATCATATTTTGGTCATTTTGTACATATTTCTGGTAGTTTTAGCTCATATTTTGGTCATTTTGGTCATATTTATGGCAGTTTCATCTCATATTTTGGTCATTTTGTTCATATTTCTGGTAGTTTTAGCTCATATTTTGGTCATTTTGTTCATATTTATGGTAGTTTCATCTCATATTTTGGTCATTTTATTCATATTTCTGGTAGTTTTTTTTGTCATATGTTGGTCATATTATATATATATATGTATTTCTGGTAGTTTTATCTGTGTGTGTGTGTGTGTGTGTGTGTGTGTGTGTGTGTGTGTGTGTGTGTGTGTGTGTGTGTGTGTGTGTGTGTGTGTGTGTGTGTGTGTGTGTGTGTGTGTGTGTGTGTGTGTTTATACATATATGAAGAAATGTGTAAATTGAATGGAAAGTCCAGTGGGAGTCTGAGTGTCACCAAGTCAGAGTTTATGTCTCAACTGCGGACGTTAGAGAAGACAGGCGGAGACAGTCTTAGTGGGCGGAGCTAAACTACCTGAAACCTGTGTTTCATTCGTTATAGATCTCATTCCGTCATTCTGAAATCAGTTTATTTCTCCCCCTCTTCTCTGTAACTATTTAGTTTAGAATTCTTTGCCTCTCCTGACAACTTTTGATAGAACAGCAGAAAAATACCTTCAATTATTACAATATCACTGTGATTCTCCACTGTGTATTATGCAGAATTGTAATATGATAGCAATTTATTTGTGTTGTGTTCATTATTGATGCCTTTAACCCTTCCATGCATAGAGGTCATGACAGTGTGCAGCTCTTCTAAAGCTGTTTTCTAGTATGTGCATAAGTTTTGATGGCATAGTTGGACATCAGCCACTACAGCGGATCCTATTGCATCATTTCTTCCACTGCCAGTGATTGGCTAGCCATTGCAAATTCTTTAAAAAAAGAGTCAAACCAAGATGGCCGGCAGGCAGCCAGAAACACCAAGTAGCTCATTTTCTTTTGTTCAAACCTTCTATAAAAAAGAGACCTTTGCAGGAAAGAAAAATATGGTGACATCGAGGAACATCTAAGGAGTCATGCAATTGCAAAATTTTCCAAGTATTGATGTTATATTGGGAGGCAATTATGATTAATCTCATGTCCACTAAAGTGCACATCATGCATCACCAGCTATATTTCAACTACAATTCAATGACCACAATTAGGCTATTACTGCTGCTGTTCTTGAAAATATGTCATCTGAGAGACTTGGGAATCTATACAGGAGAGTGAATCCCTCAATGCTGTTTGAATTATTTATGCATCAATTATTTTATTTTATAGTTCACATCACATTTCACAGTTCAATACACTGTATATCATTTTATCCATTTGTTTGTTAAATCCATATTTCTAGAGCAAAATGCATGGTGGCCATGTCAGTGGACATGTAAATATATTTTTTAGAAAAATGGGTTGAAATAAAATAAAGTACAAACCTTGTTTTTCATGCCTAAAGATGAATAAAAACAATTGGGGGAAAACAAAATCCTGACTGAGGTTATCATAATTCATGCATGAATGGGTTAAGGCGACATACCAAACAGTGACGTTTTGATTCCTTTTTGGACAATATACTAACATACATGAATTATTGACACACAAACTTACAAATTCTCAAAATACAAGCTCCTCAACTCTGTTCTTGGTTACAGTGATTCATTAGATGTACTTCTATTTTTCTTAAATTACCATGTTTTCATAGCATCATCAAAATTTAACTGAGTTTTTTTTTTTTTCACAATGTGATTTCAACATCATCAAAAAATAACCTGTGCTTATTCTAGTGATCTTTTTTGGTAATATGTTTCTTGACTACCACCCATTTGTGTTTCTATCTGCCTTCATCTTTGCAGACGGTGCCAACATGATTGACAACAGATGAGATTTTTCTTAATTATTCATTCGTAAGAACTTCAAATTTGTTATTTTTAACTGCTCTAAGCCTCAAGCAGAGAAAGCATAAACCTCCTCTTTGGTATTATCTGACCACGACATCATGACGATTTACTCTAATGAAGCTGGTCGAGTTTTGAGGAAAACACTTTAAATGAACAAGTCAAGTATATTCTAACCACCTGGAGCCTGATGTGCATCAAGAAACATGATGTTCCTTGATGCACATCAGGTGCTGCTGATCTGATCTGACCTGACGTTCAGCCACAGCATCAGTGTCTGATGAAGATAGGACAGCAGATCAGTCCTGTCTAACATCCTACTTCTGTTTCCTCTCACCTGAATCTTCCAACAAACTCCCCGACGTTCCTCCATCTGACGAGCAAAGTCCGTTCAAAAAGTTCACACTTAGTGCCAAAAATATTCATTCAAAGATGAAGAAACCATGAAAAGATCGATAAAACCAGGTGAAGGTTAAATAAAGTGGAGCTCTGTGGCCTGTGTGTTGGTGGTTTGATCCCGTCAGGTGTGTCTGAGTGGAACGTACCACCTGCTCAGGTCAGCGGGGGGAACACAGAGATACAAAAGTTAAAAATCCTGGCTCTAAGCCTTAATAAAGTTTAGAGTGGACTTCACAGTTTATGTCACATGAGTGCATCTACATTAGCATAACATTTAATTTAATGTAGATGAGTTTTACTGCTCCAATCACAGACTGACCTGCTGCTGACATCACCTGTTCACCTGGAGCTCACCTGTTCACCCGACAGCAGCAACAAACTGGAGAAGAACTGAGTGCTCTCGATCATGGATCAAATAATAATTCAGTGGAATCTTTACTGCAGTAACACATTTTCTTCACCATCATATTACCTGAAAACTAAAAGACTCTCCTCAGTGAAGCAGCTCCTGGTTTATAAATCAAAACGCTGGAAAACACAGAGAAATACTAAAAGATCATTTTATTAAAACCAACAGAAGCTGGAAGAGGATTTTTTTTTTAAAAAGGCTTTTGTTGCATAAATTCTGCAGCTTCCTGTTGTTGTTGTGGGAACAAGGTTTGACAAAATCGGACTTTCTGAGTGTAAACTGACTCAACGAAACCTGAACTCCAGTCAGAGAGAACAGGTTCCATTAGATTAGATTCTTTATTGTCAGTGGAAAAACAAACATTTTTAGTGCCCAAAACACCACGACAACACGAGTAAACTTGTTTTATGACCTAACAAGGACAAAAACACACACAAAAAAACTCTTACATTTCACTTTCTTTCAGATTCTGTGCTGTTTAGAATCAAAATGAAAATAGAAAATAAAAATCTGTTTCAGTCCAATATTTTACTAAAACATTTCACAAATACTCCAAACACTGATAAGAACATTTCATATAAATCATCCATGCAAAAACCTCCAATCTCCAATTATTCTTTATAAATTTATACATTTTTACTGATATATTTGAAAAATATCAAAAAAAGGAAAACATACAGTAGAATTTTTTTTTAAATAAGTAAAAAACAAAACACATTTTCACATCTGAGCTCAGAAACTAAAATCATAGTATTTTAAACATAAATCTCACGTTTAGGTCGGATATTGTCCATTTATAAAGGAAACAGAAAAGTGGGAAATATAAAATAGAAATAATTTTAAAGACGTGATAAAAAGCCCTCATTTCACACACGTACACACTTATAACGACCAGAATTATCACCAGAAGGACTCAATTATCAGCCAGAAACGTTAAAAACAGAAAGAATTCATTAGTTTTCTTTCCATCAGAGAAAATTAAGCATATTTAGGCTTCAAGTCTTGTGAAATTATGTTTAGTGTACACATTACTGCTCTCTGGCGGACACAGGCGGTAACGACACTATTATTATTATTATTTGAGGCAAAGCTGGCGACATTACAGATGAGCAGCACTTCCTGTTTCAACGTAAAACTATAGTAATGCTCTTAGGCTAAAACGTGGTTTTGTGAGACTCAGAAGAATCTGCAGTATGAACCAAAATCTATTTCAGGACCACTAGCTTATCGACTCCCTCAAATTGTGTTTGTTGTCACTATACGTTCAAAAATAAACACGTTATAGCTAATGTACAAATGCATTCGTTACCGGAAGTGTTAGCCGAGCTAGCGGAAGTGCTAACGAGGGTTTGCTATGACACGGACTAATACCCTAACACACGTAGTTCTAAAATCAATTCTCTCCAAGACACAGAGCTCTAGCTCCGTTTCCTGTCCCAGGTCTAATGTTTCAGCCTGATATCGTGATCAGCACCTTTTAAAGAGACGCTGCTGGTAGCGCTGGAGTTAGCTTGTCACTAGCTTCTGATTAGCTGCTAGCTCGCTAACGCTGCCATCACGGAGATGCAGCTATAGATTGTCATTGGCTACATTGTGGATTCATTTCCTGTTTGGACGTGACTCAGACTACAACAAAAGTAATCGGAGCAAGTGGAGAGGCTAGCTGTCGTTAAATACGACTTGGTTTACACCAGAGATCCTTCTGAATCGACCAAAATCGCTTAGTAATACGTTTGACATAAAATGTACAATAAAGAAAGATGCTTTTACGTTGAAGATGAACAGGAAGTGCTGCTCACCTGTAATGTCGCCAGCTATACAGTTAATAATAATGTCGTGTCGTTACCGCCTGTGTCCACAAGAGGTCAGTAGCGCCCCCTCCTGTGACACGATCTTACATGAGAGCGATTAGATGACAGCAGAGACTCAGACACAAATCTCTGTCCCTGCAACCGATCAATAATCAATAACAACACTGATACATTATCAACCAATCATATTTTGGTCATTTTGTACATGTTTCTGGTAGTTTTATCTCATATTTTGGTCATATTCACAGGACTCACCTGTTTTGAGAAAATCTCCACAACTTCTTGCACTGCTGGCATTTTCACCACTTTTACAATTACATGTATTCCACAAGCCACTTTATGCTGATGTCACTTATAGTGTAGTAATACTGTATTTATTCATTTTTCATTCTTGTATATATTATTGTTATTATAATTATTATCTTTACTGTAGTAAACTGTAGTTAGTGCTGCTCTGAAAGATTTTTGCTGCTCTAACACTGGAAATTTCCCCTAACCTGGGGAGTAATAAAGGACTGTTGTATATCTATGTGCAAGAACTGATACCTCATCTTCCTGTATATAGTCTTCTACATGGTATTTAAAAAAGTCTGTGCATATATCCCTCTGGGCTGGAAACTGATTATAGTTTACTGCTATGGTGTATGGCTCTGGCATTAAATATACTACATATATAGCTGGTGGTAAATTCAAAAATATGTAGACGAGCAAATCAAGTATAGTGAGGGTGATGCAGAGTAGATTGATGGAAATGGGCAGCTGGAAGCAGTGGGCTGGAGGAAGGTCAGCAGCAGCATCCCACAGATGGAGATTAGGCCAGTTGGTGGGAGAACCACCACAGATCTGAAGCATCCAGCTCTGGGATCAGGGACACTCGGAGAAAGGACACAGGGAGAAACAGAGTGAGTGTAATGCAATAATGGAACATATATTTATGGTATACCATTGTATATAATGCTAGATAGAGAAGGGCTCAGTGCATCCAGAGAGGTCCTCCAGCAGCCTAGGCCTATAGCAGCAGAACTAGGGGCAGAACAAAGGGACGTCCAAGAGGGGAAGTCAGTTGTGCAAATGAAGACACCAGCTCACCCCGTCAGGGTCCCCCAGTCGTCCCCCATCGTCACCTTCATCAGTAACACCTGACAGGAAAACCTTCATCTTCATCAATTATACCTGACAGGAAACCTTCATCGTCACCTTCATCAGTTACACCGGACAGGAAAACCTTCATCATCATCAGTTACACCTGACAGGAAAACCTTCTTCTTTATCTTCATCAGTTACAGAGTTAGGGTTCTTCAACAGGTCCTCCATCAGCAGGTCAGTTCTGTTTCAGGTCATCAGATGAAGCTCTGGGAAACGTTGCATCAATGTAGAAAAGTTTCCTGGATGTTTTTTTATTTCACCACTGAACATGAATCACAGAACAGAAACAGATTATTTATTAATTTCATTTTTAAACTTCTGAGAGAGAAGGTCCAACAGGAGTAATTCACACACGTGTTCCAAAGCTTCTGTTCACAAAAACCCTCCAGGAGCTCAAGGATAGGTCACCTGTTGATGCTCAGCTCAAACCTGTCTGCTCCACTGAGTATTTCTGTAGTGTCTGATCAGTGCAACTCATTCAAAGATCTATTTATTTTCATACTAAAACTAAAATGTCAAACAGCATACCCTGACTAGGGTGCTTTTCTAGACTAAAACATTGAAAACATCTGTATGATGTGAAGACAATACCTGTGTGAACCTGTTGCAGTAGAAATAAGAACGGCCGATCTGCTTTGAAAACTGGAGCTCGGGATCTTTTGAGGAGGACCATCCCTGCAGGGATAGAAAATCATGTTTTAGAAACTTTAGACAGTTGGTTTGTTCTGTTCTATTAACCCTCGTGTCGTCCTGCGGCTCAAAATTGACCCGTTTTAAATTTTGAAAATGTGGGAAAAAAATATTTTCACAGTGAAACTTCTGATGTCCACATTTTCAACATTTTGGGGAAATTGTTGAACCTTTTTTTGGTGGAAAAAAAAATGTTAAAATGTTTCTCAACAACATTCATAAAAAAATCAACCAAAATCCAGCGAATTTCACTGGATTTTGGTTGATTTTTTTGTGAATGTACTTAAAGACAATAGTAGAAGTTTTACTGATATATATATAATCACTTTAGATAGATTTTTTTGGAATATTTTTACTCATTTCTTGAAAATATCTACAAGAATTTTCTTGCCAAATTGGGGATTATTTTAAAATAAAACTTTTAAGGGAAACTTCTAAGGAATTATTGGAGTTTTCTTCTGAAGCTTTTGCAAATTTTCAGAAATTTGGGGAATTTTTTTGCTGAATTTTTGGATCTTTTTTCAGACAAGGAAACAATATTTTTTGGTGCCCGTAAATGAGGACAACAGTAGGATTAATGTCTATTTGTTATATTAATATCTATCATATTATCACCAGTAGCAGCAGCTGCTTTGGTCCCGTCCTCCGTGACTTCTATCCTGACTTCATGGAAGGCATCAGACACATAGAGACCCTCCTCCACTTCAGAAGGAACAAACTGTCAGATACCTGAAGAACCTGGGATTAAACCTGAAGGACATCCTGGATGTTTATGAACTGATGGACTGACCTGAGATCCCGGTGAAGTCGGCTGCTGTGGGGTTGAAGGCGTCGCTGATGCCCATAGCGGGGAGCACCGACCTCAGGTGGAACTTGTTCTGCATTCTGAATCTGGAAACACCAGAAGAAGATCCATGTTTATGAACCAAGCCTCATGAAGAGTCTGCAAGTCCTGAACCAGTCTCTAATCCTGAAGCATTGTTCTCTACCTTGGGAGGAAGATGTCCATCCTGGTTCTGCGCAGGCCGGTGTCCCAGGACGCTAGGTGGCGCTGTGTGAGCTGAGCCTCCAGGGAGGACAGTAGCGTCTTCCTCTCGCTGGGTAGAACCATTTTTTTTAATATATATGTATATGTGTATATATATATATATAATATATATATATATATATATATATATATATATATATATATATATATATATATATATATATATATATATATATATATATATATATATATCAAAACATGATTACAGTGAAACAGCTTTGAAAGAAGTCAAAAGTCACACTGTTTTCCTGTTCAGTCCCTTCAAATTTATTCATTTTTCTGTTTTATTTTTGGTTATGTGATCATTTTGCATTTCTTTATGGTCATTTTGTGTCTCTTTGCAGTCATTTTTGTGTGTTTTTGTTCAAATTTTTTGTTTCTGTGATTATTTTGTGTCTTTTTGTGGTCATTTGGTCAACACTCAGGCTTCATTAGCTATAGCACATTAGATCTAACAGTACAATTGATGATAAGCATTAGCTCTAATACGTTACTGTAAAAAATTAGCTGTCATACATTAGTTGTAGTGTAATATATGCAATACATTAGTTGCAGTACAATAGATGCAAACAATGAGCTCTTATATATTTAAACTATTGCAGTAAAAGATGAATATTAGAGCTAAAATGCTGCAGTAAAAGAAGAATATTAGAGGAAAAATACTGCAGTAAAAGATAAATAATATGTGTGTGTGTGTGTGTGTGTGTGTGTGTGTGTGTGTGTGTGTGTGTGAGACACTAAACCACAGAAACATAACCTGTAGTTACTGTGCGTAGAACACAGCTGTGTTTACTCGCACTAAGCTCCACTCTCCTTACTGAGCATTTAAAGGTTTGGAAGATCCTCCATGATGGCGGAGGGGACTGATTTCCAGGTCACAGTAGCAAAGAGCACTCAAGGAGTAAGTATAAGTTGGATGCTTAGAAGCGCTATTGTTAAATATAGCAACTTTTATTATTTTCGAGCAGCTGTTTGCCACATGCAGCCCTAAACTGTAACAGCTCTCCAATAGAAACACTTCTTGGTGAACAGTTTTATGACCAGGAAAACAATTTGGACTACAATGTACTCTTCATATATGTTTATATTCATGGAAACAAAACCATTGCTCACTTGTTGAACATTGAATGCAGTGGACACACACCATCAGAGTCAAATGGTTTGGACAAAAAGGAAGTCTCTTACTACTAAATCAAGACATCAAACTTGCGGAAGATCACGGTGGAGACCTCAAAGTTTCGCTCCAGCCATCCATTTGTAGCCTGAAGTCCTGCGAGAGGTTGGACATGTCGGCCCACTTCCTCATCTTAGAGAAGAACTGGATCAGACTGAGACAAGGACATGTTAGGATTTATTTTTTTAAGGCACTGCTAGCTGAACACTGAACTTGATGTCACATATGAGTAATACAATATTGATATTTGTAATGTATAAAACAGTGTTATGGTCACTTTAAGAAGTACCTGCGCAAGGTATTATGGGATGCCTGTTACCCCATGTTTGGCAGTCTGGTCTGGCAGTTCAGAAGTAAACACATTGAAAGACACCACTCTCGTTTCGCCTCATTATATTTTATGTCTATATAAGATATACAGACATTACAATATTAATAACCATTTGTTGTGTAATTAATGTATGAGTTGTGTTGACCTGAATAGAGAGAGAGCATTAACCCAGGCTCTGAAGGGTTAAATACATGATGGATACACACAGGTCAGGCTGGAAAGCTACAGCTGCGCGCACACACACACACACACACACACACACACACACACACACACACACACACACACACCAGTACAAAGAGTGTTTTCACACACACAGCACATTCCTATGTCCTTATAATAAAACAACTAATTTTACTGAAACCGCTAAACTCAAGGTTGTTTAAGAGCGGAAACCATAATAATCCTCCCTATGAGACACCACCAGCAGCTGCATCACATCTCAGTTAACAGAGGAATAAGACTGACAGGTAGAGAGAGGGAAGAGGGTTCTAGGAGGTTCTTTTACAGGATGGTTCCTGGAGATTGGATGAATCGTGTGCCAGAGATATGGACGTATCTGTGCACCAACCAATGGGAGAGCTAAGTCTACACCACGGTTATCCCCACCTTTAGCCAATCACTGTTCAATATTTGAATGATATGTTTGTGTTCAATAACCAATCACATTTCACAATACGGTATAAAATGTTCTGTTCATATCAGACTTTGTCATTTTCTGGGAGGCTGTTCCAGACAGAAAAGGTCCTTGATCAAGATTCTTTTGAGACACTGATGGCAGAAAATAAACAGCTTAATTGGAGAGAAGTAGTTTGTTTTCTATCTCAAAAAACGAACCTGCTCAACAGACACGTGTCAAAAAGCATTCACACAAAGCAACTAACTTTCCACTGTAAAATAATAAAAACAAGGGTTTTCTTGCAGTGAGAATTGTTTTACACCATCCAGAGGTTTGAGCAGGCACCAAAGGAAAATAATAACAGAACTTAGTATGAAATCCGTTTTCACATTTTGGGTTCCAAGTACTCAAGCATTATTGATGTGTCTGTTACTGAATAGTGAGAAAAAACAGAAAAATACTCAGATTTTTGTCAGATAAATTCACTCTACAGCATTTTATCAGTCATGCTCACTGCTGTGTGTGGTCAAACATCCATTTTAAGATAAGAAAAACTCAGCAGTAGGTTTAAGAATGAAACTAGCCCAGATGTTAAAGAACGACAAGTCTAAAAAAGAACAGGAAAACATTTTCAGTTCAGTGGCTGAACTAAATAGTCTGATACCAAGTCGAAGAAGTCATCTTGATGGTGTGGTTGCATTTTTGTTAAAATCGAAGATAAACTTTGCAAAAAACTTTTTAATATCACAACTCAACAACCACCTTGGCAGAGCATCTAAAGACAGCAGGTTAAACGCATTCGTTTTCTAATCCTGGATCATTCTTGTGTTGGAATCACCAGTTCACGTATTTCTGTTTTCAGAAATCATAGGAATAAGGGGCTGCTCTGTTGTTATCATCATATCACAATATCTCATTCAGAGTGCAGTTATTTCTTCTGTTACTGATCTACATCACCATGTAACACAAAACGCCTGCCTGGTGGCTAGTTTGGCCTCAAACAAAGAATGAGCAGCTTCTTCTGATGCTGCTACATCCCAATACTCATGTTAAAATAATGTGTTTTTTGAAAATGAATACTTGTAAACATTCTACTCGACCCACAAAATCAATTCGGAACCTCTAAATGTGTACACTATGGGCTCTCTGAGAAATGTTTATAACCTGAGGTAGCTCTGTGACACAGACAAAGAGGAGATATAAAAACAGGTCTACTGTGCTTGTTCACCGGCTCCTGTTTAAAATAACTCACTGAACAACTGCTGACATTTTTCAACTCACTTTGGCAAAGCCTGAGTTTGCAAACACATAGTTCATGATCCAGTAGTTTGAAGGATTACACAGCTTTAAAAGAATAAAAGACATTTAACCAGAATCCATTAGTTATTTAAAATAGTTGAGTGTTTTTATGCATTGGGCCGTATTCAGAGGCAGGTTTTACTGGATTATTGTCCTGCAGAGGCGCCAGCGTCTGACCTGAGTTTGGACGAGTGAAGGATCCTCCCTCCATCAGTCCTTTACCCACTGTGGGAGTGGAGCCCTTCCTGCAGGCTGCATCCAGCCAACAGGCCAGCCAGTGCACCACCTCCCCCTGCAGAGACACACAAAGTGAACCATGTTAGCAAACAGCGGCGGCACCATCGTTCTGCTGATATAGAAAGCTTGATGACCGCTGGTCCGCTTCAAGCAATTTAAACAGAAGCATGAAAGGTTATGCACCACAATTACACATGTACACACACTTAGCTAAAACCTCTGCAAAACTTTAACAGCACAAATCACAAGTGGTTGTTTTGACAGTGAGTCTGTTGATTGCCCCAGTGAGACATAATTGCACAGCATTTTAGCTGAGGTACTGAGAATTACATTTTTAGAAATAAAAGTCAATTAAAAAAAAGCACACAAGACAACTGCATTTGGTCTTCTAACTCATTTTCAAACATAATACCTACACAAAACAGCTGACAGCAACAGCAAATTGGGTTTGAATTATTCTGACAATTATTTCATCTAATGCATCACTTTTTAAGAAAAAAGTCAAATGTGTGTATTTTCAGTTTTTTTATGTCACTGTAAGAAAGCATTTATGTCCACTTTATGATTTTAGATCCTGCATTTAGGTTTTCAATCTCATTTTCTCCTTCCTCTGTACGTTTTTGACATCATAGTAATTCTAATTATTATTATTTCCCACCTAACACATTTTGTAACGCACAGAAATGTGACACAACCAGGTTGTTGTTGTTGCTATTACAAATTCAATATATTCAGGTGTGTGGCCTGTTCAATCTGGCATCCCGTATTTTTTTTTTTTAACCAATTTTCTGTCAAGCGATTAACAGAATGATCAACTACTCATCTGGACAATAATCTGAATATTAGACAATAAAAAAAATAATAGTAGCAGCAGGCTGCACAGTAGCTTGGTGGTTAGCTCCGTCGCCTCACAGCTAGAAGATCCTCGGTTTGTGTCCCAGCCTTCCTGGGATCTTCCTGCATGGAGTCTCCATGTTCTCCTGTACATGCGTGGGTTTCCTCCAGGTTCTCCCACAGTCCAGAAACATGCTGAGGTCAATTGGTGATTCTAAACTGTCCATAGGTGTGAATGTTTGTCTCTCTGTGTAGCCCTGTGATACAGTTACCTGTCCAGGTGAACCTGTGATAGACTGTTACCTGTCCAGGTGTCCCCTGCCTTCACCCGCAGTCAGCTGGGATAGACTCCAGCCCCCCATGACCCTGATGAGGATCAAGAGGATCCGACGACTCGACGGACAGACGCTTTATTAATCCCGAGGGAAATTCAAAATATTCAGCAGCTTACATACAAAAACAAGAATAACAAAAAGGCAAAACAGACAGGTTAGTAACATGAACGTTAACGGTTAGTATGTACTCTAAAAAACTTGCTGTATAATACTATAAACATTTCTAATTTTAAAATCTATAGAAATACTAATTGTATTAAAAGTCAATAAAACAGTGTTTACACCTTTCAAGACAACGTGGTTTAAAGTGATTTAAAATTATTTAAATGGTTTAAAGTGATTTTGACAGGTAGCACGAAAACACTTGTAAACTACATAAAATGCAGACATTCTACAATCACATTGGATCAGTCCTGATGTGCTCATGACTGCGTGAGTATCAGGTAAACAACACTTAAAACAGGATGATGAAATTTAAGAAAAACAATGCAATATATTATTAATGGTAATAACTTTATTTACACTGACCTTTCTCTCTGGCTGTGGTGGGCACTGGACACTTTACCACCAACAGCTGCTGGAAACTGATTTTTGTTTCACACCTTTGCTTTTTCCTTTTGAAAAACAATCACAGTCCATAACATCTATTTTTTCAGGACAACTCAGATCATATGTCACATAAGGATGCAGGAGTGTGACCTGAGTCATGTACTTCATTTCAGTGTGAAAGAAACTTGAAAATGATCAGGTAGAAATGCGAACATTTTTCGACGGTGAATCCCTCATCCCTGGAACACACAGGAGAGAGAGAGAGAGACACCTGTCCTGGGGGACAGGAGGAGTGAGAGACACCTGTCATGGGGACAGGAAGAGAGAGAGACACCTGTCATGGGGACAGGAAGAGAGAGAGACAACTGTCATGGGGACAGGAGGAGTGAGAGACACCTGTCATGGGGACAGGAGGAGTGAGAGACACCTGTCATGGGGACAGGAAGAGAGAGAGAGACAGATCTGTCCTGGGAACAAGTAGAGAGAGAGAAAAACACCTGTTATGGGGGACAGGAGGAGAGAGACTTGTCCTGGGGGACATGAGAGAGACAAAAAGGGAAACCTTCATCTTCATCAGTAACACCTGACAGGAATACCTTCATCTTCATCAGTTACATCTGACAGGAAAACCTTCATCTTCATCAGTTACACCTGATGGGAAAATCTTCATCAGTTATACCTGACAGGAAACCTTCATCGTCATCTTCAACAGTAACACCTGACAGGAAAACCTTCATCTTCATCAGTTACACCTGAAAAGAAAACCTTCATCTTCATCTTCATCAGTTAAACCTGACAGGAGAACTTCATCGTCATCTTCATCAGTAACACATGACAGGAAACCTTCATCATCATCTTCATCAGTAACACCTGACAGGAAAACGACACCTGGGCGGAGAACCTGGCAGAGAACAACAGGAGGGGCGACCTGGGCACAAAACTTGGAGGAGAACCTGGAGGAGAACGACAGGAGGAGCAACCTGGGCACAGAACGTGGAGGAGAACGATAGGAGGGGCCACCTGGGTGGAGAACCTGGCGGAGAACAACAGGAGGAGCAACCTGGGCACAGAACCTGGAGGAGAACGACAGGAGGAGCGACCTGGGCGGAGAACCTGGCGGAGACCGATAGGAGGGGCCACCCGGGGGCAGAACTTGGAGGAGAACATGGAGGAGAACGACAGGAGGAGCGACCCGTGCGCAGAACCTGGAGGAGAACCTGGAAGAGAACGACAGGAGGAGCCACCTGGGCGGAGAACTTGGAGAAATTTGGAGGAGAACGACAGGAGGGGCCACCTCGGGGCAGAACTTGCAGGAGATCCTGGAGGAGAACGACAGGAGGGGCCACCTGGGCGGAGAACTTGGAGAACCTGGAGGAGAACGACAGGGGGAGCGACCTGGGCGGAGAACCTGGCGGAGAACAACAGGAGGGGCAACCTGGGCACAGAACTTGGAGGAGAACCTGGAGGAGAACGACAGGAGGAGCGACCTGGGCACAGAACGTGGAGGAGAACCTGGAGGAGAACGACAGGAGGAGCGACCTGGGCACAGAACGTGGAGGAGAACCTGGAGGAGAACGACAGGAGGGGCCACCTGGGCGGAGAACTTGGAGAACCTGGAGGAGAACGACAGGAGGAGCGACCTGGGCACAGAACGTGGAGGAGAACCAGGAAGAGAACGACAGGAGGGGCCACCTGGGCACAGAACTTGGAGGAGAACCTGGAGGAGAACGACAGGAGGGGCCACCTGGGCACATAACGTGGAGGAGAACCAGGAAGAGAACGAGAGGAGGGTCCACCTCGGGGCAGAACTTGGAGAAGATCCTGGAGGAGAACAACAGGAGGAGCGACCTGGGCGGAGAACTTGGAGGAGAACCTGGAGGAGAACGACAGGAGGAGCAACCTGTGCGCAGAACGTGGAGGAGAACCTGGAGGAGAACGACAGGAGGAGCCACCTGGGGGCAGAACTTGGAGGAGAACCTGGAGGAGAACGACAGGAGGAGCGACCTGGGCACAGAACTTGGAAGAGAACCTGGAGGAGAACGACAGGAGGAGCAACCTGGGCGCAGAACGTGGAGGAGAACCTGGAGGAGAATGACAGGAGGAGCGACCTGGGCACAGAACTTGGAAGAGAACCTGGAGGAGAACGACAGAAGGAGCAACCTGGGCGCAGAACGTGGAGGAGAACCTGGAGGAGAACGACAGGAGGAGCAACCTGGGCGCAGAACGTGGAGGAGAACCTGGAGGAGAACGACAAGAGGAGCCCCCTGGGGGCAGAACTTGGAGGAGAACCTGGAGGTGAACGACAGGAGGAGCCACCTGGGGGCAGAACTTGGAGGAGAACCTGGAGGAGAACGACAGGAGGAGCGACCTGGGCGCAGAACGTGGAGGAGAACCTGGAGGAGAACGACAGGAGGAGCGACCTGGGCACAGAACTTGGAAGAGAACCTGGAGGAGAACGACAGAAGGAGCGACCTGGGCGCAGAACGTGGAGGAGAACCTGGAGGAGAACGACAGGAGGAGAAACCTGGGCGCAGAACGTGGAGGAGAACCTGGAGGAGAACGACAAGAGGAGCCACCTGGGGGCAGAACTTGGAGGAGAACCTGGAGGTGAACGACAGGAGGAGCCACCTGGGGGCAGAACGACAGGAGGGGCCACCTGAGTGGAGAACTTGGAGAACCTGGAGGAGAACGACAGGAGGAGTGACCTGGGCGGAGAACGTGGAGGAGAATGATAGGAGGGGCAACCTGTGCGCAGCATCTGGAGAACCTGGAGGAGAACGGAAGGAGGAGTGACCTGGGCACAGAACGTGGAGGAGAACCTGGAGGAGAACGACAGGAGAAGCCACCTGGGGGCAGAACTTGGAGGAGAACCTGGAGGAGAATGACAGGAGGAGCGACCTGGGCACAGAACGTGGAGGAGAACCTGGAGGAGAACGACAGAAGGGGCCACCTGGGCGGAGAACTTGGAGGAGAACCTGGAGGAGAACGACAGGAGGAGCGACCTGGGCACAGAACGTGGAGGAGAACCTGGAGGAGAACGACAGGAGGAGCGACCTGGGCACAGAACTTGGAGGAGAACCTGGAGGAGAACGACAAGAGGGGCCACCGGGGCGGAGAACTTGGAGAACCTGGCGGAGAACAACAGGAGGGGCCACCTGGGCACAGAACTTGGAGGAGA
Source organism: Amphiprion ocellaris (assembly GCF_022539595.1). Lineage (NCBI taxonomy): Eukaryota > Metazoa > Chordata > Actinopteri > Pomacentridae > Amphiprion > Amphiprion ocellaris. The sequence goes on from NC_072768.1 coordinate 29,809, forward strand.
ACCTGGAGAAGAACGACAAGAGGAGCAACCTGGGCACAGAACGTGGAGGAGAACCTGGAGGAGAACGACAGGAGCAGCCACCTGGGGGTAGAACTTGGAGGAGATCCTGGAGAACGACAGGAGGGGCCACCTGGGCGGAGAACTTGGAGAACCTGGAGGAGAACGACAGGAGGAGCGACCTGGGCGGAGAACGTGGAGGAGAATGATCGGAGGGGAAACCTGTGCGCAGCATCTGGAGGAGAACCGGGAGGAGAACGACAGGAGGAGCGACCTGGGCACAGAACGTGGAGGAGATCCTGGAGGAGAACGACAGGAGGAGCCACCTGGGGGCAGAACTTGGAAAACCTGGAGGAGAACGACAGGAGGAGCGACCTGGGCGGAGAACCTGGCAGAGTACAACAGGAGGGGCCACCTGGGCACAGAACTTGGAGGAGAACCTGGAGGAGAACGACAGGAGGGGCCACCTGGGCGGAGAACTTGGGGAACATGGAGGAGAACGACAGGAGGAGGAACCTGGGCGGAGAACCTGGCGGAGAACGACAGGAAGGGCCACCTGGGCGCAGAACGTTGAGGAGAACCTGGAGGAGAACGAAAGGAGGAGCAACCTGGGCACAGAACGTGGAGGAGAACCTGGAGGAGAACGACAGGAGGAGCAACCTGGGCGCAGAACGTGGAGGAGAACCTGGAGGAGAACGACAGGAGGAGACACCTGGGGGAAGAACTTGGAGAACCTGGAGGAGAACGACAGGAGGAGCTACCTGGGGGCAGAACTTGGAGGAGATCCTGGAGAACGACAGGAGGGGCCACCTGGGCGGAGAACTTGGAGAACCTGGAGGAGAACGACAGGAGGAGCGACCTGGGCGGAGAACGTGGAGGAGAACGATAGGAGGGGCAACCTGTGCGCAGCATCTGGAGGAGAACCTGGAGGAGAACGACAGGAGGAGCGACCTGGGCATAGAACGTGGAGGAGATCCTGGAGGAGAACGACAGGAGGGGCCACCTGGGCGGAGAACTTGGAGAACCTGGAGGAGAACGACTGGAGCGGCAACCTGGGCACAGAACGTGGAGGAGAACCTGGAGGAGAAAGAAAGGAGGGGCCACCTGGGCGGAGAACTTGGAGAACCTGGAGGAGAACGACAGGAGGAGCGACCTGGGCACAGAACGTGGAGGAGAACCTGGAGAAGAACATGGAGGAGAACGAAAGGAGGAGCGACCTGGGCACACCTGGGAGGAGAACTTGGAGAACCTGGAGGAGAACGACAAGAGGAGCGACCTGGGCACAGAACTTGGAGGAGAACCTGGAGGAGAACGACAGGAGGGGCCACCTGGGCACATAACGTGGAGGAGAACCAGGAAGAGAACGACAGGAGGGTCCACCTCGGGGCAGAACTTGGAGGAGATCCTGGAGGAGAACAACAGGAGGAGCGACCTGGGCGGAGAACTTGGAGGAGAACCTGGAGAAGAACGACAGGAGGAGCAACCTGTGCGCAGAACGTGGAGGAGAACCTGGAGGAGAACGACAGGAGTAGCCACCTGGGGGCAGAACTTGGAGGAGAACCTGGAGGAGAACGACAGGAGGAGCGACCTGGACACAGAACGTGGAGGAGAACCTGGAGGAGAACGACAGGAAGAGCGACCTGGGCACAGAACTTGGAAGAGAACCTGGAGGAGAACGACAGGAGGAGCAACCTGGGCGCAGAACGTGGAGGAGAACCTGGAGGAGAACGACAGGAGGAGCAACCTGGGCGCAGAACGTGGAGGAGAACCTGGAGGAAAACGACAAGAGGAGCCACCTGGGCGGAGAACTTGGAGGAGAACCTGGAGGAGAACGACAGGAGGAGCCACCTGGGGGCAGAACTTGGAGGAGAATCTGGAGGAGAACGACAGGAGGAGCGACCTGGACACAGAACGTGGAGGAGAACCTGGAGGAGAACGACAGGAGGAGCGACCTGGGCACAGAACTTGGAAGAGAACCTGGAGGAGAACGACAGGAGGAGCAACCTGGGCGCAGAACGTGGAGGAGAACCTGGAGGAGAACGACAGGAGGAGCAACCTGGGCGCAGAACGTGGAGGAGAACCTGGAGGAGAACGACAGGAGGAGCCACCTGGGGGCAGAACTTGGAGGAGAACCTGGAGGTGAACGACAGGAGGAGCCACCTGGGGGCAGAACGACAGGAGGGGCCACCTGAGCGGAGAACTTGGAGAACCTGGAGGAGAACGACAGGAGGAGTGACCTGGGCGGAGAACGTGGAGGAGAATGATAGGAGGGGCAACCTGTGCGCAGCATCTGGAGAACCTGGAGGAGAACGACAGGAGGAGCGACCTGGGCACAGAACGTGGAGGAGATCCTGGAGGAAAACGACAGGAGGGGCCACCTGGGCGGAGAACTTGGAGGAGAACCTGGAGGAGAACGACAGGAGGGTCCACCTGGGTGGAGAACTTGGAGGAGAACCTGGAGGAGAACGACAGGAGGAGCGACCTGGGCACATAACGTGGAGGAGAACCTGGAGGAGAACGACAGGAGGAGCGACCTGGGCACAGAACTTGGAAGAGAACCTGGAGGAGAACGACAGGAGGAGCAACCTGGGCACAGAACGTGGAGGAGAACCTGGAGGAGAACGACAGGAGGAGCAACCTGGGCGCAGAACGTGGAGGAGAACCTGGAGGAGAACGACAGGAGGAGCCACCTGGGGGCAGAACTTGGAGGAGAACCTGGAGGTGAACGACAGGAGGAGCCACCTGGGGGCAGAACGACAGGAGGGGCCACCTGAGCGGAGAACTTGGAGAACCTGGAGGAGAACGACAGGAGGAGTGACCTGGGCGGAGAACGTGGAGGAGAATGATAGGAGGGGCAACCTGTGCGCAGCATCTGGAGAACCTGGAGGAGAACGACAGGAGGAGCGACCTGGGCACAGAACGTGGAGGGGATCCTGGAGGAGAACGACAGGAGGGGCCACCTGGGCGGAGAACTTGGAGGAGAACCTGGAGAAGAACGACAGGAGGAGAAACCTGTGCGCAGAACGTGGAGGAGAACCTGGAGGAGAACGACAGGAGGAACCACCTGGGCGGAGAGCTTGTAGAACCTGGAGGAGAACGACAGGAGCAGCAACCTGGGCACAGAACGTAGAGGAGAACCAGGAAGAGAACGACAGGAGGGGCCACCTTGGGGCAGAACTTGGAGGAGATCCTGGAGGAGAACAACAGGAGGAGCGACCTGGGCGGAGAACCTGGCGGAGAACGACAGGAGGGGCCACCTGGGCACAGAACTTGGAAGAGAACCTGGAGGAGAACGACAGGAGGAGCAACCTGGTCGCAGAACGTGGAGGAGAACCTGGAGGAGAAGGACAGGAGGAGCAACCTGGGCGCAGAACGTGGAGGAGAACCTGGAGGTGAACGACAGGAGGAGCCATCTGGGGGCAGAACGACAGGAGGGGCCACCTGGGCGGAGAACTTGGAGAACCTGAAGGAGAACGACAGGAGGAGCCACCTGGGGGCAGAACTTGGAGGAGATCCTGGAGAACGACAGGAGGGGCCACCTGGGCGGAGAACTTGGAGGAGAACCTGGAGAAGGACAGGAGGAGCGACCTGGGCACAGAACATGGAGGAGATCCTGGAGGAGAACGAAAGGAGGGGACACCTGGGCGGAGAACTTGGAAAACCTGGAGAACAACGACAGGAGGGGCGACCTGGGCGGAGAACCTGGAGGAGAACGACAGGAGGGGCGACCTGGGCGGAGAACTTGGAGAACCTGGATGAGAACGACTGGAGCAGCAACCTGGGCACAGAACGTGGAGGAGAACCTGGAGGAGAACGACAGGAGCAGCAACCTGGGCACAGAACTTGGAGCAGAACCTGGAGGAGAACGACAGTAGGAGCGACCTGGGCACAGAACGTGGAGGAGAACCTGGAGAAGAACCTGGAGGAGAACGAAAGGAGGAGCGACCTGGGCACACCTGGGCGGAGAACTTGGAGAACCTGGAGGAGAACGACAGGAGGAGCGACCTGGGCACAGAACTTGGAGGAGAACCTGGAGGAGAACGACAGGAGGGGCCACCTGGGCACAGAACGTGGACGAGAACCAGGAAGAGAACGACAGGAGGGGCCACCTCGGGGCAGAACTAGGAGGAGATCCTGGAGGAGAAGGAAAGGAGGGGCCACCTGGGCGGAGAACTTGGAGAACCTGGACGAGAAAGACAGGAGGAGCGACCTGGGCACAGAACGTGGAGGAGATCCTGGAGGAGAACGACAGGAGGGGCCACCTGGGCGGAAAACTTGGAGAACCTGGAGGAGAACGAGAGGAGGAGCGACCTGGGCGGAGAACTTGAAGAACCTGGAGGAGAACGACTGGAGCAGCAACCTGGGCACAGAACGTGGAGGAGAACCAGGAAGGGAACGAAAGGAGGGGCCACCTCGGGGCAGAACTTGGAGGAGATCCTGGAGGAGAACGACAGGAGGAGCGACCTGGGCGGAGAACCTTGCGGAGAACAACAGGAGGGGCCACCTGGGCACAGAACTTGGAAGAGAACCTGGAGGAGAACGACAGGAGGAGCAACCTGGTCGCAGAACGTGGAGGAGAACCTGGAGGAGAAGGACAGGAGGAGCAACCTGGGCGCAGAACGTGGAGGAGAACCTGGAGGTGAACGACAGGAGGAGCCATCTGGGGGCAGAACGACAGGAGGGGCCACCTGGGCGGAGAACTTGGAGAACCTGGAGGAGAACGACAGGAGGAGCGACCTGGGTACAGAACGTGGAGGAGAACCAGAAAGAGAACGACAAGAGGGGCCACCTCGGGGAAGAACTTGGAGGAGATCCTGGAGAACGACAGGAGGGGCCACCTGGGCGGAGAACTTGGAGAACCAGGAGGAGAACGAAAGGAGGAGCGACTTGGGCACAGAACGCGGAGGAGAACCAGGAAGAGAACGACAGGAGGGGCCACCTCGGGGCAGAACTTGGAGAAGATCCTGGAGGAAAACGACAGGAGGGGCCACCTGGGCGGAGAACTTGGAGAACCTGGAGGAGAACGACAGGAGGAGCGACCTGGGCGGAGAACCTGGCGGAGAACAACAGGAGGGGCCACCTGGGCACAGAACTTGGAGGAGAACCTGGAGGAGAACGACAGGAGGAAGAACCTGGGCGCAGAACGTGGAGGAGAACCTGGAGGAGAATGACAGGAGGAGCCACCTGGGGGCAGAACTTGGAGTAGATCCTGGAGAACGACAGGAGGGGCCACCTTGGCACAGAACGTGGAGGAGAACGACAGGTGGAGCGACCTGGGCACAGAACGTGGAGGAGAACCTGGAGGAGAACGACAGGAGGGGCCACCTGGGCGGAAAACTTGGAGAACCTGGAGGAGAACGACAGGAGGAGCGACCTGGGCGGAGAACCTGGCAGAGAACAACAGGAGGGGCCACCTGGGCACAGAACATGGAGGAGAACCTGGAGGAGAACGAAAGAAGGAGCAAACTGGGCGCAGAACGTGGAGGAGAACCTGGAGGAGAACGACAGGAGGAGCAACCTGGGCGCAGAACGTGGAGGAGAACCTGGAGGAGAACGACAGGAGGAGCCACCTGGGGGCAGAACGTGGAGGAGATCCTGGAGGAGAATGACAGGAGGGGCCACCTGGGCGGAAAACTTGGAGAACCTGGAGAAGAACGACAGGAGGAGCGACCTGGGCTGAGAACCTGGAGGAGAACGAAAGGAGGGGCGACCTGGGCGGAGAACTTGGAGAACCTGGAGGAGAACGACTGGAGCAGCAACCTGGGCACAGAACGTGGAGGAGAACCAGGAAGGGAACGAAAGGAGGGGCCACCTCGGGGCAGAACTTGGAGGAGATCCTGGAGGAGAACGACAGGAGGAGCGACCTGGGCGGAGAACCTGGCGGAGAAAAACAGGAGGGGCCACCTGGGCACAGAACTTGGAAGAGAACCTGGAGGAGAACGACAGGAGGAGCGACCTGGGCACAGAACGTGGAGGAGAACGACAGGAGGAGCGACCTGGGCACAGAACGTGGAGGAGAACCTGGAGAAGAACGACTGGAGCAGCAACCTGGGCACAGAACGTGGAGGAGAACCAGGAAGAGAACGAAAGGAGGGGCCACCTCGGGGCAGAACTTGGAGGAGATCCTGGAGGAGAACGACAGGAGGAGCGACCTGGGCGGAGAACCTGGCGGAGAACAACAGGAGGGGCCACCTGGGCACAGAACTTGGAAGAGAACCTGGAGGAGAACGACAGGAGGAGCAACCTGGGCGCACAACGTGGAGGAGAACCTGGAGGAGAACGACAGGAGGAGCAACCTGGGCGCAGAACGTGGAGGAGAACCTGGAGGAGAACGACAGGAGGAGCCACCTGGGGGCAGAACTTGGAGGAGAACCTGGAGGAGAACGACAGGAGGAGCGACCTGGTCACAGAAGGTGGAGGAGAACCTGGAGGAGAACGACAGGAAGAGCGACCTGGGCACAGAACGTGGAGGAGATCCTGGAGGAGAACAACAGGAGGGGCCACATGGGCGGAGAACTTGGAGAACCTGGAGGAGAACGACAGGAGGAGCGACCTGGGCACAGAACTTGGAGGAGAACCTGGAGGAGAACGACAGGAGGGGCCACCTGGGCAAAGAACGTGGAGGAGAACCAGGAAGAGAACGACAGGAGGGGAATCTCGGGGCAGAACTAGGAGGAGATCCTGGAGGAGAACGACAGGAGGGGCCACCTGGGCGGAGAACTTGGAGAACCTGGACGAGAAGGACAGGAGGAGCGACCTGGGCACAGAACGTGGAGGAGAACCTGGAGGAGAACGACAGGAGGAGCGACCTGGGCACAGAACGTGGAGGAGATCCTGGAGGAGAACGACAGGAGGGGCCACCTGGGCGGAAAACTTGGAGAACCTGGAGGAGAACGAGAGGAGGAGTGACCTGGGCGGAGAACCTGGCAGAGAACAATAGGAGGAGCCACCTGGGCATTGAACTTGGAGGAGAACCTGGAGGAGAACGAAAGAAGGAGCAACCTGGGCGCAGAACGTGGAGGAGAACCTGGAGGAGAACGACAGGAGGAGCAACCTGGGCGCAGAACGTGGAGGAGAACCTGGAGGAGAACGACAGGAGGAGCCACCTGGGGGCAGAACGTGGAGAAGATCCTGGAGGAGAATGACAGGAGGGGCCACCTGGGTGGAGAACTTGGAGAACCTGGAGAAGAACGACAGGAGGAGCGACCTGGGCTGAGAACCTGGAGGAGAACGAAAGGAGGGGCGACCTCGGTGGAGAACTTGGAGAACCTGGAGGAGAACGACTGGAGCAGCAACCTGGGCACAGAACGTGGAGGAGAACCAGGAAGGGAACGAAAGGAGGGGCCACCTCGGGGCAGAACTTGGAGGAGATCCTGGAGGAGAACGACAGGAGGAGCGACCTGGGCGGAGAACCTGGCGGAGAACAACAGGAGGGGCCACCTGGGCACAGAACTTGGAAGAGAACCTGGAGGAGAACGACAGGAGGAGCAACCTGGGCGCAGAACGTGGAGGAGAACCTGGAGGAGAACGACAGGAGGAGCAACCTGGGCGCAGAACGTGGAGGAGAACCTGGAGGAGAACGACAGGAGGAGCCACCTGGGGGCAGAACTTGGAGGAGAACCTGGAGGAGAACGACAGGAGGAGCGACCTGGTCACAGAAGGTGGAGGAGAACCTGGAGGAGAACGACAGGAAGAGCGACCTGGGCACAGAACGTGGAGGAGATCCTGGAGGAGAACAACAGGAGGGGCCACATGGGCGGAGAACTTGGAGAACCTGGAGGAGAACGACAGGAGGAGCGACCTGGGCACAGAACTTGGAGGAGAACCTGGAGGAGAACGACAGGAGGGGCCACCTGGGCAAAGAACGTGGAGGAGAACCAGGAAGAGAACGACAGGAGGGGCCACCTCGGGGCAGAACTAGGAGGAGATCCTGGAGGAGAACGACAGGAGGGGCCACCTGGGCGGAGAACTTGGAGAACCTGGACGAGAAGGACAGGAGGAGCGACCTGGGCACAGAACGTGGAGGAGAACCTGGAGGAGAACGAAAGGAGGAGCGACCTGGGCGGAGAACGTGGAGGGGAATGATCGGAGGGGAAACCTGTGCGCAGCATCTGGAGGAGAACCGGGAGGAGAACGACAGGAGGAGCGACCTGGGCACAGAACGTGGAGGAGATCCTGGAGGAGAACGACAGGAGGAGCCACCTGGGGGCAGAACTTGGAAAACCTGGAGGAGAACGACAGGAGGAGCGACCTGGGCGGAGAACCTGGCAGAGTACAACAGGAGGGGCCACCTGGGCACAGAACTTGGAGGAGAACCTGGAGGAGAACGACAGGAGGGGCCACCTGGGCGGAGAACTTGGGGAACATGGAGGAGAACGACAGGAGGAGGAACCTGGGCGGAGAACCTGGCGGAGAACGACAGGAAGGGCCACCTGGGCGCAGAACGTTGAGGAGAACCTGGAGGAGAACGAAAGGAGGAGCAACCTGGGCACAGAACGTGGAGGAGAACCTGGAGGAGAACGACAGGAGGAGCAACCTGGGCGCAGAACGTGGAGGAGAACCTGGAGGAGAACGACAGGAGGAGACACCTGGGGGAAGAACTTGGAGAACCTGGAGGAGAACGACAGGAGGAGCTACCTGGGGGCAGAACTTGGAGGAGATCCTGGAGAACGACAGGAGGGGCCACCTGGGCGGAGAACTTGGAGAACCTGGAGGAGAACGACAGGAGGAGCGACCTGGGCGGAGAACGTGGAGGAGAACGATAGGAGGGGCAACCTGTGCGCAGCATCTGGAGGAGAACCTGGAGGAGAACGACAGGAGGAGCGACCTGGGCATAGAACGTGGAGGAGATCCTGGAGGAGAACGAAAGGAGGGGCCACCTGGGCGGAGAACTTGGAGAACCTGGAGGAGAACGACTGGAGCGGCAACCTGGGCACAGAACGTGGAGGAGAACCTGGAGGAGAAAGAAAGGAGGGGCCACCTGGGCGGAGAACTTGGAGAACCTGGAGGAGAACGACAGGAGGAGCGACCTGGGCACAGAACGTGGAGGAGAACCTGGAGAAGAACATGGAGGAGAACGAAAGGAGGAGCGACCTGGGCACACCTGGGAGGAGAACTTGGAGAACCTGGAGGAGAACGACAAGAGGAGCGACCTGGGCACAGAACTTGGAGGAGAACCTGGAGGAGAACGACAGGAGGGGCCACCTGGGCACATAACGTGGAGGAGAACCAGGAAGAGAACGACAAGAGGGTCCACCTCGGGGCAGAACTTGGAGGAGATCCTGGAGGAGAACAACAGGAGGAGCGACCTGGGCGGAGAACTTGGAGGAGAACCTGGAGAAGAACGACAGGAGGAGCAACCTGTGCGCAGAACGTGGAGGAGAACCTGGAGGAGAACGACAGGAGGAGCCACCTGGGGGCAGAACTTGGAGGAGAACCTGGAGGAGAACGACAGGAGGAGCGACCTGGACACAGAACGTGGAGGAGAACCTGGAGGAGAACGACAGGAAGAGCGACCTGGGCACAGAACTTGGAAGAGAACCTGGAGGAGAACGACAGGAGGAGCAACCTGGGCGCAGAACGTGGAGGAGAACCTGGAGGAGAACGACAGGAGGAGCAACCTGGGCGCAGAACGTGGAGGAGAACCTGGAGGAAAACGACAAGAGGAGCCACCTGGGCGGAGAACTTGGAGGAGAACCTGGAGGAGAACGACAGGAGGAGCCACCTGGGGGCAGAACTTGGAGGAGAATCTGGAGGAGAACGACAGGAGGAGCGACCTGGACACAGAACTTGGAGGAGAACCTGGAGGAGAACGACAGGAGGAGCGACCTGGGCACAGAACTTGGAAGAGAACCTGGAGGAGAACGACAGGAGGAGCAACCTGGGCGCAGAACGTGGAGGAGAACCTGGAGGAGAACGACAGGAGGAGCAACCTGGGCGCAGAACGTGGAGGAGAACCTGGAGGAGAACGACAGGAGGAGCCACCTGGGGGCAGAACTTGGAGGAGAACCTGGAGGTGAACGACAGGAGGAGCCACCTGGGGGCAGAACGACAGGAGGGGCCACCTGAGCGGAGAACTTGGAGAACCTGGAGGAGAACGACAGGAGGAGTGACCTGGGCGGAGAACGTGGAGGAGAATGATAGGAGGGGCAACCTGTGCGCAGCATCTGGAGAACCTGGAGGAGAACGACAGGAGGAGCGACCTGGGCACAGAACGTGGAGGAGATCCTGGAGGAAAACGACAGGAGGGGCCACCTGGGCGGAGAACTTGGAGGAGAACCTGGAGAAGAACGACAGGAGGTAAAACCTGTGCGCAGAACGTGGAGGAGAACCTGGAGGAGAACGACAGGAGGAACCACCTGGGCGGAGAGCTTGTAGAACCTGGAGGAGAACGACAGGAGCAGCAACCTGGGCACAGAACGTAGAGGAGAACCAGGAAGAGAACGACAGGAGGGGCCACCTTGGGGCAGAACTTGGAGGAGATCCTGGAGGAGAACAACAGGAGGAGCGACCTGGGCGGAGAACCTGGCGGAGAACGACAGGAGGGGCCACCTGGGCACAGAACTTGGAAGAGAACCTGGAGGAGAACGACAGGAGGAGCAACCTGGTCGCAGAACGTGGAGGAGAACCTGGAGGAGAAGGACAGGAGGAGCAACCTGGGCGCAGAACGTGGAGGAGAACCTGGAGGTGAACGACAGGAGGAGCCATCTGGGGGCAGAACGACAGGAGGGGCCACCTGGGCGGAGAACTTGGAGAACCTGAAGGAGAACGACAGGAGGAGCCACCTGGGGGCAGAACTTGGAGGAGATCCTGGAGAACGACAGGAGGGGCCACCTGGGCGGAGAACTTGGAGAACCTGGAGGAGAACGACAGGAGGAGTGACCTGGGAGGAGAACGTGGAGGAGAATATGGAGGACAACGACAGGAGGAGCCACCTGTGGGCAGAACTTGGAGGAAAACCTGGAGGAGAACGACAGGAGGAGCGACCTGGGCACAGAACGTGGAGGAGAACCTGGAGAAGGACAGGAGGAGCGACCTGGGCACAGAACATGGAGGAGATCCTGGAGGAGAACGAAAGGAGGGGACACCTGGGCGGAGAACTTGGAAAACCTGGAGAACAACGACAGGAGGGGCGACCTGGGCGGAGAACCTGGAGGAGAACGACAGGAGGGGCGACCTGGGGGGAGAACTTGGAGAACCTGGATGAGAACGACTGGAGCAGCAACCTGGGCACAGAACGTGGAGGAGAACCTGGAGGAGAACGACAGGAGCAGCAACCTGGGCACAGAACTTGGAGCAGAACCTGGAGGAGAACGACAGTAGGAGCGACCTGGGCACAGAACGTGGAGGAGAACCTGGAGAAGAACCTGGAGGAGAACGAAAGGAGGAGCGACCTGGGCACACCTGGGCGGAGAACTTGGAGAACCTGGAGGAGAACGACAGGAGGAGCGACCTGGGCACAGAACTTGGAGGAGAACCTGGAGGAGAACGACAGGAGGGGCCACCTGGGCACAGAACGTGGACGAGAACCAGGAAGAGAACGACAGGAGGGGCCACCTCGGGGCAGAACTAGGAGGAGATCCTGGAGGAGAAGGACAGGAGGGGCCACCTGGGCGGAGAACTTGGAGAACCTGGACGAGAAAGACAGGAGGAGCGACCTGGGCACAGAACGTGGAGGAGATCCTGGAGGAGAACGACAGGAGGGGCCACCTGGGCGGAAAACTTGGAGAACCTGGAGGAGAACGAGAGGAGGAGCGACCTGGGCGGAGAACTTGAAGAACCTGGAGGAGAACGACTGGAGCAGCAACCTGGGCACAGAACGTGGAGGAGAACCAGGAAGGGAACGAAAGGAGGGGCCACCTCGGGGCAGAACTTGGAGAAGATCCTGGAGGAGAACGACAGGAGGAGCGACCTGGGCGGAGAACCTTGCGGAGAACAACAGGAGGGGCCACCTGGGCACAGAACTTGGAAGAGAACCTGGAGGAGAACGACAGGAGGAGCAACCTGGTCGCAGAACGTGGAGGAGAACCTGGAGGAGAAGGACAGGAGGAGCAACCTGGGCGCAGAACGTGGAGGAGAACCTGGAGGTGAACGACAGGAGGAGCCATCTGGGGGCAGAACGACAGGAGGGGCCACCTGGGCGGAGAACTTGGAGAACCTGGAGGAGAACGACAGGAGGAGCGACCTGGGTACAGAACGTGGAGGAGAACCAGAAAGAGAACGACAAGAGGGGCCACCTCGGGGAAGAACTTGGAGGAGATCCTGGAGAACGACAGGAGGGGCCACCTGGGCGGAGAACTTGGAGAACCAGGAGGAGAACGACAGGAGGAGCGACTTGGGCACAGAACGCGGAGGAGAACCAGGAAGAGAACGACAGGAGGGGCCACCTCGGGGCAGAACTTGGAGAAGATCCTGGAGGAAAACGACAGGAGGGGCCACCTGGGCGGAGAACTTGGAGAACCTGGAGGAGAACGACAGGAGGAGCGACCTGGGCGGAGAACCTGGCGGAGAACAACAGGAGGGGCCACCTGGGCACAGAACTTGGAGGAGAACCTGGAGGAGAACAACAGGAGGAAGAACCTGGGCGCAGAACGTGGAGGAGAACCTGGAGGAGAATGACAGGAGGAGCCACCTGGGGGCAGAACTTGGAGGAGATCCTGGAGAACGACAGGAGGGGCCACCTTGGCACAGAACGTGGAGGAGAACGACAGGTGGAGCGACCTGGGCACAGAACGTGGAGGAGAACCTGGAGGAGAACGACAGGAGGGGCCACCTGGGCGGAAAACTTGGAGAACCTGGAGGAGAACGACAGGAGGAGCGACCTGGGCGGAGAACCTGGCAGAGAACAACAGGAGGGGCCACCTGGGCACAGAACATGGAGGAGAACCTGGAGGAGAACGAAAGAAGGAGCAAACTGGGCGCAGAACGTGGAGGAGAACCTGGAGGAGAACGACAGGAGGAGCAACCTGGGCGCAGAACGTGGAGGAGAACCTGGAGGAGAACGACAGGAGGAGCCACCTGGGGGCAGAACGTGGAGGAGATCCTGGAGGAGAATGACAGGAGGGGCCACCTGGGCGGAAAACTTGGAGAACCTGGAGAAGAACGACAGGAGGAGCGACCTGGGCTGAGAACCTGGAGGAGAACGAAAGGAGGGGCGACCTGGGCGGAGAACTTGGAGAACCTGGAGGAGAACGACTGGAGCAGCAACCTGGGCACAGAACGTGGAGGAGAACCAGGAAGGGAACGAAAGGAGGGGCCACCTCGGGGCAGAACTTGGAGGAGATCCTGGAGGAGAACGACAGGAGGAGCGACCTGGGCGGAGAACCTGGCGGAGAAAAACAGGAGGGGCCACCTGGGCACAGAACTTGGAAGAGAACCTGGAGGAGAACGACAGGAGGAGCGACCTGGGCACAGAACGTGGAGGAGAACGACAGGAGGAGCGACCTGGGCACAGAACGTGGAGGAGAACCTGGAGAAGAACGACTGGAGCAGCAACCTGGGCACAGAACGTGGAGGAGAACCAGGAAGAGAACGAAAGGAGGGGCCACCTCGGGGCAGAACTTGGAGGAGATCCTGGAGGAGAACGACAGGAGGAGCGACCTGGGCGGAGAACCTGGCGGAGAACAACAGGAGGGGCCACCTGGGCACAGAACTTGGAAGAGAACCTGGAGGAGAACGACAGGAGGAGCAACCTGGGCGCACAACGTGGAGGAGAACCTGGAGGAGAACGACAGGAGGAGCAACCTGGGCGCAGAACGTGGAGGAGAACCTGGAGGAGAACGACAGGAGGAGCCACCTGGGGGCAGAACTTGGAGGAGAACCTGGAGGAGAACGACAGGAGGAGCGACCTGGTCACAGAAGGTGGAGGAGAACCTGGAGGAGAACGACAGGAAGAGCGACCTGGGCACAGAACGTGGAGGAGATCCTGGAGGAGAACAACAGGAGGGGCCACATGGGCGGAGAACTTGGAGAACCTGGAGGAGAACGACAGGAGGAGCGACCTGGGCACAGAACTTGGAGGAGAACCTGGAGGAGAACGACAGGAGGGGCCACCTGGGCAAAGAACGTGGAGGAGAACCAGGAAGAGAACGACAGGAGGGGCATCTCGGGGCAGAACTAGGAGGAGATCCTGGAGGAGAACGACAGGAGGGGCCACCTGGGCGGAGAACTTGGAGAACCTGGACGAGAAGGACAGGAGGAGCGACCTGGGCACAGAACGTGGAGGAGAACCTGGAGGAGAACGACAGGAGGAGCGACCTGGGCACAGAACGTGGAGGAGATCCTGGAGGAGAACGACAGGAGGGGCCACCTGGGCGGAAAACTTGGAGAACCTGGAGGAGAACGAGAGGAGGAGTGACCTGGGCGGAGAACCTGGCAGAGAACAATAGGAGGAGCCACCTGGGCATTGAACTTGGAGGAGAACCTGGAGGAGAACGAAAGAAGGAGCAACCTGGGCGCAGAACGTGGAGGAGAACCTGGAGGAGAACGACAGGAGGAGCAACCTGGGCGCAGAACGTGGAGGAGAACCTGGAGGAGAACGACAGGAGGAGCCACCTGGGGGCAGAACGTGGAGAAGATCCTGGAGGAGAATGACAGGAGGGGCCACCTGGGTGGAGAACTTGGAGAACCTGGAGAAGAACGACAGGAGGAGCGACCTGGGCTGAGAACCTGGAGGAGAACGAAAGGAGGGGCGACCTCGGTGGAGAACTTGGAGAACCTGGAGGAGAACGACTGGAGCAGCAACCTGGGCACAGAACGTGGAGGAGAACCAGGAAGGGAACGAAAGGAGGGGCCACCTCGGGGCAGAACTTGGAAGAGAACCTGGAGGAGAACGACAGGAGGAGCAACCTGGGCGCACAACGTGGAGGAGAACCTGGAGGAGAACGACAGGAGGAGCAACCTGGGCGCAGAACGTGGAGGAGAACCTGGAGGAGAACGACAGGAGGAGCCACCTGGGGGCAGAACTTGGAGGAGAACCTGGAGGAGAACGACAGGAGGAGCGACCTGGTCACAGAAGGTGGAGGAGAACCTGGAGGAGAACGACAGGAAGAGCGACCTGGGCACAGAACGTGGAGGAGATCCTGGAGGAGAACAACAGGAGGGGCCACATGGGCGGAGAACTTGGAGAACCTGGAGGAGAACGACAGGAGGAGCGACCTGGGCACAGAACTTGGAGGAGAACCTGGAGGAGAACGACAGGAGGGGCCACCTGGGCAAAGAACGTGGAGGAGAACCAGGAAGAGAACGACAGGAGGGGCCACCTCGGGGCAGAACTAGGAGGAGATCCTGGAGGAGAACGACAGGAGGGGCCACCTGGGCGGAGAACTTGGAGAACCTGGACGAGAAGGACAGGAGGAGCGACCTGGGC
This sequence comes from Amphiprion ocellaris, assembly GCF_022539595.1. Taxonomy (NCBI): domain Eukaryota; kingdom Metazoa; phylum Chordata; class Actinopteri; family Pomacentridae; genus Amphiprion; species Amphiprion ocellaris. Next base: position 45,173 of record NC_072768.1, read on the forward strand.
ACAGAACGTGGAGGAGAACCTGGAGGAGAACGACAGGAGGAGCGACCTGGGCACAGAACGTGGAGGAGATCCTGGAGGAGAACGACAGGAGGGGCCACCTGGGCGGAAAACTTGGAGAACCTGGAGGAGAACGAGAGGAGGAGTGACCTGGGCGGAGAACCTGGCAGAGAACAATAGGAGGAGCCACCTGGGCATTGAACTTGGAGGAGAACCTGGAGGAGAACGAAAGAAGGAGCAACCTGGGCGCAGAACGTGGAGGAGAACCTGGAGGAGAACGACACGAGGAGCAACCTGGGCGCAGAACGTGGAGGAGAACCTGGAGGAGAACGACAGGAGGAGCCACCTGGGGGCAGAACGTGGAGAAGATCCTGGAGGAGAATGACAGGAGGGGCCACCTGGGTGGAGAACTTGGAGAACCTGGAGAAGAACGAAAGGAGGAGCGACCTGGGCTGAGAACCTGGAGGAGAACGAAAGGAGGGGCGACCTCGGTGGAGAACTTGGAGAACCTGGAGGAGAACGACTGGAGCAGCAACCTGGGCACAGAACGTGGAGGAGAACCAGGAAGGGAACGAAAGGAGGGGCCACCTCGGGGCAGAACTTGGAGGAGATCCTGGAGGAGAACGACAGGAGGAGCGACCTGGGCGGAGAACCTGGCGGAGAACAACAGGAGGGGCCACCTGGGCACAGAACTTGGAAGAGAACCTGGAGGAGAACGACAGGAGGAGCAACCTGGGCGCAGAACGTGGAGGAGAACCTGGAGGAGAACGACAGGAGGAGCAACCTGGGCACAGAACGTGGAGTAGAACCAGGAAGAGAAGGAAAGGAGGGGCCACCTTGGGGCAGAACTTGGAGGAGATCCTGGAGGAGAACGACAGGAGGGGCCACCTGGGCGGAGAACTTGGAGAACCTGGACGAGAAGGACAGGAGGAGCGACCTGGGCGGAGAACCTGGCGGAGAACAACAGGAGGGGCCACCTGGGCACAGAGCTTGGAAGAGAACCTGGAGGAGAACGACAGGAGGAGCGACCTGGGCACAGAACGTGGAGGAGAACCTGGAGGAGAACGACAGGAGGAGCGACCTGGGCACAGAACGTGGAGGAGAACCTGGAGAAGAACGACTGGAGCAGCAACCTGGGCACAGTACGTGGAGGAGAACCAGGAAGAGAACGAAAGGAGGGGCCACCTCGGGGCAGAACTTGGAGGAGATCCTGGAGGAGAACGACAGGAGGAGCGACCTGGGCGGAGAACCTGGCGGAGAACAACAGGAGGGGCCACCTGGGCACAGAACTTGGAAGAGAACTTGGAGGAGAACGACAGGAGGAGCAACCTGGGCGCAGAACATGGAGGAGAACCTGGAGGAGAACGACAGGAGGAGCAACCTGGGCGCAGAACGTGGAGGAGAACCTGGAGGAGAACGACAGGAGGAGCCACCTGGGGGCAGAACTTGGAGGAGAACCTGGAGGAGAACGACAGGAGGAGCGACCTGGTCACAGAAGGTGGAGGAGAACCTGGAGGAGAACGACAGGAAGAGCGACCTGGGCACAGAACGTGGAGGAGATCCTGGAGGAGAACAACAGGAGGGGCCACATGGGCGGAGAACTTGGAGAACCTGGAGAAGAACGACAGGAGGAGCGACCTGGGCACAGAACTTGGAGGAGAACCTGGAGGAGAACGACAGGAGGGGCCACCTGGGCAAAGAACGTGGAGGAGAACCAGGAAGAGAACGACAGGAGGGGCCACCTCGGGGCAGAACTAGGAGGAGATCCTGGAGGAGAACGACAGGAGGGGCCACCTGGGCGGAGAACTTGGAGAACCTGGACGAGAAGGACAGGAGGAGCGACCTGGGCACAGAACGTGGAGGAGAACCTGGAGGAGATCGACAGGAGGAGCGACCTGGGCACAGAACGTGGAGGAGATCCTGGAGGAGAACGACAGGAGGGGCCACCTGGGCGGAAAACTTGGAAAACCTGGAGGAGAACGAGAGGAGGAGTGACCTGGGCGGAGAACCTGGCAGAGAACAATAGGAGGAGCCACCTGGGCATTGAACTTGGAGGAGAACCTGGAGGAGAACGACAGGAGGAGCGACCTGGTCACAGAACGTGGAGGAGAACCTGGAGGAGAACCTGGAGGAGAACGAAAGGAGGAGCGACCTGGGTACAGAACGTGGAGGAGAACCAGGAAGAGAACGACAAGAGGGGCCACCTCGGGGCAGAACTTGGAGGAGATCCTGGAGAACGACAGGAGGGGCCACCTGGGCGGAGAACTTGGAGAACCTGGAGGAGAACGACAGGAGGAGCGACCTGGGCACAGAACGCGGAGGAGAACCAGGAAGAGAACGACAGGAGGGGCCACCTCGGGGCAGAACGTGGAGGAGATCCTGGAGGAGAATGAAAGGAGGGGCCACCTGGGTGGAGAACTTGGAGAACCTGGACGAGAAGGACAGGAGGAGCGACCTGGGCGGAGAACCTGGCGGAGAACAACAGGAGGGGCCACCTGGGCACAGAACTTGGAAGAGAACCTGGAGGAGAACGACAGGAGGAGCGACCTGGGCACAGAACGTGGAGGAGAACGACAGGAGGAGCGACCTGGGCACAGAACCTGGAGAAGAACGACTGGAGCAGCAACTTGGGCACAGAACGTGGAGGAGAACCAGGAAGAGAACGAAAGAAGGGGCCACCTCGGGGCAGAACTTGGAGGAGATCCTGGAGGAGAACGACAGGAGGAGCGACCTGGGCGGAGAACCTGGCGGAGAACAACAGGAGGGGCCACCTGGGCACAGAACTTGGAAGAGAACCTGGAGGAGAACGACAGGAGGAGCAACCTGGGCGCACAACGTGGAGGAGAACCTGGAGGAGAACGACAGGAGGAGAAACCTGGGCGCAGAACGTGGAGGAGAACCTGGAGGAGAACGACAAGAGGAGCCACCTGGGGGCAGAACTTGGAGGAGAACCTGGAGGAGAACGACAGGAGGAGCGACCTGGTCACAGAAGGTGGAGGAGAACCTGGAGGAGAACGACAGGAAGAGCGACCTGGGCACAGAACGTGGAGGAGATCCTGGAGGAGAACAACAGGAGGGGCCACATGGGCGGAGAACTTGGAGAACCTGGAGGAGAACGACAGGAGGAGCGACCTGGGCACAGAACTTGGAGGAGAACCTGGAGGAGAACGACAGGAGGGGCCACCTGGGCAAAGAACGTGGAGGAGAACCAGGAAGAGAACGACAGGAGGGGCCACCTCGGGGCAGAACTAGGAGGAGATCCTGGAGGAGAACGACAGGAGGGGCCACCTGGGCGGAGAACTTGGAGAACCTGGACGAGAAGGACAGGAGGAGCGACCTGGGCACAGAACGTGGAGGAGAACCTGGAGGAGAACGACAGGAGGAGCGACCTGGGCACAGAACGTGGAGGAGATCCTGGAGGAGAACGACAGGAGGGGCCACCTGGGCGGAAAACTTGGAGAACCTGGAGGAGAACGAGAGGAGGAGTGACCTGGGCGGAGAACCTGGCAGAGAACAATAGGAGGAGCCACCTGGGCATTGAACTTGGAGGAGAACCTGGAGGAGAACGAAAGAAGGAGCAACCTGGGCGCAGAACGTGGAGGAGAACCTGGAGGAGAACGACAGGAGGAGCAACCTGGGCGCAGAACGTGGAGGAGAACCTGGAGGAGAATGACAGGAGGAGCCACCTGGGGGCAGAACGTGGAGGAGATCCTGGAGGAGAATGACAGGAGGGGCCACCTGGGTGGAGAACTTGGAGAACCTGGAGAAGAACGACAGGAGGAGCGACCTGGGCTGAGAACCTGGAGGAGAACGAAAGGAGGGGCGACCTCGGTGGAGAACTTGGAGAACCTGGAGGAGAACGACTGGAGCAGCAACCTGGGCACAGAACGTGGAGGAGAACCAGGAAGGGAACGAAAGGAGGGGCCACCTCGGGGCAGAACTTGGAGGAGATCCTGGAGGAGAACGACAGGAGTAGCGACCTGGGCGGAGAACCTGGCGGAGAACAACAGGAGGGGCCACCTGGGCACAGAACTTGGAAGAGAACCTGGAGGAGAACGACTGGAGGAGCAACCTGGGCGCAGAACGTGGAGGAGAACCTGGAGGAGAACGACAGGAGGAGCAACCTGGGCACAGAACGTGGAGTAGAACCAGGAAGAGAAGGAAAGGAGGGGCCACCTCGGGGAAGAACTTGGAGGAGATCCTGGAGGAGAACGACAGGAGGGGCCACCTGGGCGGAGAACTTGGAGAACCTGGACGAGAAGGACAGGAGGAGCGACCTGGGCGGAGAACCTGGCGGAGAACAACAGGAGGGGCCACCTGGGCACAGAACTTGGAAGAGAACCTGGAGGAGAACGAAAGGAGGAGCGACCTGGGCACAGAACGTGGAGGAGAACCTGGAGGAGAACGACAGGAGGAGCGACCTGGGCACAGAACGTGGAGGAGAACCTGGAGAAGAACGACTGGAGCAGCAACCTGGGCACAGAACGTGGAGGAGAACCAGGAAGAGAACGAAAGGAGGGGCCACCTCGGGGCAGAACTTGGAGGAGATCCTGGAGGAGAACGACAGGAGGAGCGACCTGGGCGGAGAACCTGGCGGAGAACAACAGGAGGGGCCACCTTGGCACAGAACTTGGAAGAGAACCTGGAGGAGAACGACAGGAGGAGCAACCTGGGCGCAGAACGTGGAGGAGAACCTGGAGGAGAACGACAGGAGGAGCAACCTGGGCGCAGAACGTGGAGGAGAACCTGGAGGAGAACGACAGGAGGAGCCACCTGGGGGCAGAACTTGGAGGAGAACCTGGAGGAGAACGACAGGAGGAGCGACCTGGTCACAGAAGGTGGAGGAGAACCTGGAGGAGAACGACAGGAAGAGCGACCTGGGCACAGAACGTGGAGGAGATCCTGGAGGAGAACAACAGGAGGGGCCACATGGGCGGAGAACTTGGAGAACCTGGAGGAGAACGACAGGAGGAGCGACCTGGGCACAGAACTTGGAGGAGAACCTGGAGGAGAACGACAGGAGGGGCCGCCTGGGCAAAGAACGTGGAGGAAAACCAGGAAGAGAACGACAGGAGGGGCCACCTCGGGGCAGAACTAGGAGGAGATCCTGGAGGAGAACGACAGGAGGGGCCACCTGGGCGGAGAACTTGGAGAACCTGGACGAGAAGGACAGGAGGAGCGACCTGGGCACAGAACGTGGAGGAGAACCTGGAGGAGATCGACAGGAGGAGCGACCTGGGCACAGAACGTGGAGGAGATCCTGGAGGAGAACGACAGGAGGGGCCACCTGGGCGGAAAACTTGGAGAACCTGGAGGAGAACGAGAGGAGGAGTGACCTGGGCGGAGAACCTGGCAGAGAACAATAGGAGGAGCCACCTGGGCATTGAACTTGGAGGAGAACCTGGAGGAGAACGACAGGAGGAGCGACCTGGTCACAGAACGTGGAGGAGAACCTGGAGGAGAACGAAAGGAGGAGCGACCTGGGTACAGAACGTGGAGGAGAACCAGGAAGAGAACGACAAGAGGGGCCACCTCGGGGCAGAACTTGGAGGAGATCCTGGAGAACGACAGGAGGGGCCACCTGGGCGGAGAACTTGGAGAACCTGGAGGAGAACGACAGGAGGAGCGACCTGGGCACAGAACGCGGAGGAGAACCAGGAAGAGAACGACAGGAGGGGCCACCTCGGGGCAGAACTTGGAGAAGATCCTGGAGGAAAACGACAGGAGGGGCCACCTGGGCGGAGAACTTGGAGAACCTGGAGGAGAACGACAGGAGGAGCGACCTGGGCGGAGAACCTGGTGGAGAACAAAAGGAGGGGTCACCTGGGCACAGAACTTGGAGGAGAACCTGGAGGAGAACGACAGGAGGAGCAACCTGGGCGGAGAACTTGGAGAACCTGGAGGAGAACGACAGGAGGAGCGACCTGGGCGGAGAACTTGGAGAACCTGGACGAGAAGGACAGGAGGAGCCACCTGGGGGCAGAACTTGGAGGAGATCCTGGAGAATGACAGGAGGGGCCACCTGGGCGGAGAACTTAGAGAACCTGGAGGAGAACGACAGGAGGAGCGAACTGGGCACAGAACGTGGAGGAAAACCTGGAGGAGAACCTGGAGGAGAATGAAAGGAGGAGAAACCTGGGCGCACAACGTGGAGGAGAACGACAGGAGGAGCAACCTGGGGGCAGAACTTGGAGGAGAACCTGGAGGAGAACGACAGGAGGAGCGACCTGGGCAAAGAATGTGGAGGAGAACCTGGAGGAGAACGACAGGAGGAGCGACCTGGGCACAGAACGTGGAGGAGAACCTGGAGAAGAACGACAGGAGGAGCGACCTGGGCACAGAACTTGGAGGAGAACGACAGGAGGGGCCACCTGGGCGAAGAACTTGGAGAACCTGGAGGAGAACGACAGGAGGAGAAACCTGGGCAAAGAATTTGGAGGAGAACCTGGAGGAGAACGACAGGAGGAGCCACCTGGGGCAGAACTTGGAGAAGATCCTGGAGAACGACAGGAAGGGCCACCTGGGCGGAGAACTTGGAGAACCTGGAGGAGAACGACAGGAGGAGCGACCTGGGCGGAGAACGTGGAGGAGAACGATAGGAGGGGCAACCTGTGCGCAGCATCTGGAGGAGAACCTGGAGGAGAACGACAGGAGGAGCGACCTGGGCACAGAACGTGGAGGAGATCCTGGAAGAGAACGACAGGAGGGGCCACCTGGGCGGAAAACTTGGAGAACCTGGAGGAGAACGAGAGGAGGAGCGACCTGGGCGGAGAACCTGGCAGAGAACAACAGGAGGGGCCACCTGGGCACAGAACTTGGAGGAGAACCTGGAGGAGAACGACAGGAGGGGCCACCTGGGCACAGAACGTGGAGGAGAACCTGGAGGAGAACGACAGGAGGAGCAACCTGGGCACAGAACGTGGAGGAGAACCTGGAGGAGAACGACAGGAGGAAAAACCTGGGCACAGAACGTGGAGGAAAACCTGGAGGAGAACGACAGGAGAAGCCACCTGAGGGCAGAACGACAGGAGGGGCCAACTGGGCGGAGAACTTGGAGAACCTGGAGGAGAACGACTGGAGAAGCAACCTGGGCACAGAACGTGGAGGAGAACCTGGAGGAGAACGACAGGAGGGGCCACGTCGGGGCAGAACTTGGAGGAGATCCTGGAGAAGGACAGGAGGGGCCACCTGGGCGGAGAACTTGGAGAACCTGGAGGAGAACGATAGGAGGAGCAACCTGGGCGGAGAACCTGGCGGAGAACGACAGGAGGGGCCACATGGGCAAAGAACTTGGACAAGAACCTGGAGGAGAACGAAAGGAGGAGCAACCTGTGCGCAGAACGTGGAGGAGAACCTGGAGGAGAACGACAGGAGGAGTGACCTGGGCAATAAACGTGGAGGAGAACCTGGAGGAGAACGACAGGAGGGGCCACCGGGGTGGAGAACTTGGAGAACCTGGAGGAGAACGACAGGAGCAGCAACCTGGGCGGAGAACCTGGCGGAGAACAACAGGAGGGGCCATCTGGGCACAGAACTTGGAGGACAACCTGGAGGAGAACGACAGGAGGAGCAACCTGGGCACAGAACGTGGAGGAGAACCTGGAGGAGAACGATAAGAGGAGCCACCTGGGGGCAGAACTTGGAGAACCTGGAGGAGAACGACAGGAGGAGCCACCTGGGGGTAGAACTTGGAGAACCTGGAGGAGAACGACAGGAGGAGCCACCTGGGGGCAGAACGACAGGAGGGGCCACCTGGGCGGAGAACTTGGAGAAACTGGAGGAGAACGACAGGAGGAGCAACCTGGGCGCAGAACGTGGAGGAGAACCTGGAGGAGAACGACAGGAGGAGCCACCTGGGGGCAGAACTTGGAGGAGATCCTGGAGAATGAAAGGAGGGGCCACCTGGGCGGAGAACTTGGAGAACCTGGAGGAGAAAGACAGGAGGAGCGACCTGGGCGGAGAACGTGGAGGAGAACGATAGGAGGGGCAACCTGTGCGCAGCATCTGGAGGAGAACCTGGAGGAGAACGAAAGGAGGAGCGACCTGGGCAAAGAACTTTGAGGAGAACCTGAAGGAGAATGACAGGAGGGGCCACCGGGGCGGAGAACTTGGAGAACCTGGAGGAGAACAACAGGAGGAGCCACCTGGGGGCAGAACGACAGGAGGGGCCACCTGGGCCGAGAACTTGGAGAACCTGGAGGAGAACGACAGGAGGAGCAACCTGGGCGGAGAACCTGGCGGAGAACAACAGGAGGGGCCACCTGGGCACAGAACTTGGAGGACAACCTGGAGGAGAACGACAGGAGGAGCAACCTGGGCACAGAACGTGGAGGAGAACCTGGAGGAGAACGACAGGAGGAGCCACCTGTGGGTAGAACTTGGAGAACCTGGAGGAGAACGACAGGAGGAGCCACCTGGGGGTAGAACTTGGAGAACCTGGAGGAGAACGACAAGAGGAGCCACCTGGGGGTAGAACTTGGAGAACCTGGAGGAGAACGACAGGAGGAGCGACCTGGGGGCAGAACGACAGGAAGGGCCACCTGGGCGGAGAACTTGGAGAACCTGGAGGAGAACGACAGGAGGAGCAACCTGGGTGCAGAACGTGGAGGAGAAGGATAGGAGGGGCAACCTGTGCGCAGCATCTGGAGGAGAACCTGGAGGAGAACGACAGGAGGAGCGACCTGGGCACAGAACGTGGAGGAGATCCTGGAGAACGACAGGAGGGGCCACCTGGGTGGAGAACTTGGAGAACCTGGAGGAGAACGACAGGAGGAGCGACCTGGGCACACAACGTGGAGGAAAACCTGGAGGAGTACCTGGAGGAGAACGAAAGGAGGAGCAACCTGGGCACAGAACGTGGAGGAGCACCTGGAGGAGAACGACAGGAGGAGCCACCTGGGGGCAGAACTTGGAGAACCTGGAGGAGAAGGACAGGAGGAGCGACCTGGGCGGAGAACCTGGCAGAGAACAACAGGAGGTGCCACCTGGGCACAGAACTTTGAGGAGAACCTGGAGGAGAACGACAGGAGGGGCCACCTGGGCGGAGAACTTGGAGAACATGGAGGAGAACGACAGGAGGAGCAACCTGGGCGGAGAACCTGGCGGGGAACGACAGGAGGAGCCACCTGGGCACAGAACGTGGAGGAGAACGACAGGAGGAGCAACCTCGGCACAGAACGTGGAGGAGAACCTGGAGGAGAATGACAGGAGGGGCCACCTGGGGACAGGACTTGGAGGAGATCCTGCAGAACGACAGGAGGGGCCACCTGGGCGGAGAACTTGGAGAACCTGGAGGAGAACGACAGGAGGAGCAACCTGGGTGGAGAACGTGGAGGAGAACGATAGGAGGGGCAACCTGTGCGCAGCATCTGGAGGAGAACCTGGAGGAGAACGACAGGAGGAGCGACCTGGGCACAGAACGTGGAGGAGATCCTGGAGGAGAACGACAGGAGGCGCCACCTGGGCGGAGAACTTTGAGAACCTGGAGGAGAATGACAGGAGGATCGACCTGGGCGGAGGACCTGGTGAAGAACAACAGGAGGGGCGACCCGTGCGCAGAACCTGGAGGAGAACCTGGAGGAGAATGACAGGAGGGGCCACCCGGGGGCAGAACTTGGAGGAGAACCTGGAGGAGTACGACAGGAGGAGCGACCTGGGCGGAGAACCTTGCGGAGAACGATAGGAGGGGCCACCTGTGCGCAGCATCTGGAGGAGAACCTGTAGGAGAACGACAGGAGGAGCCACCTGGGCGGAGAACCTGGCAGAGAATAACAGGAGGGGCGACCCGTGCGCAGAACTTGGAAGAGAACAACAGGAGGGGCCACCTGGGCAGAGAACGTGGAGGAGAACGATAGGAAGGACCACCTGTGCGCAGCATCTGGAGGAGAACCTGGAGGAGAACGATAGGAGGAGCTACCTGAGCACAGAACTTGGAGGAGAACCTGGAGAACGACAGGAGGAGCGACCTGGGCGGAGAACCTGGTGGAGAACAACAGGAGGAGCGACCCGTGCGCAGAACCTGGAGGAGAACCTGGAGGAGAACGACAGGAGGAGCCACCTGAGGGCAGAACGACAGGAGGGGCCAACTGGGCGGAGAACTTGGAGAACCTGGAGGAGAACGACAGGAGCAGCGACCTGGGCACAGAACGTGGAGGAGAACCTGGAGGAGAACGACAGGAGGAGCCACCTGGGGGCAGAACTTGGAGGAGAACCTGGAGGAGAACGACAGGAGGAGTGACCTGGGCGGAGAACGTGGAGGAGAACCTGGAGGACAACGAAAGGAGGAGCCACCTGCGGGCAGAACTTGGAGGAGAACCTGGAGGAGAACGACAGGAGGAGCGACCTGGGCACAGAACGTGGAGGAGATCCTGGAGGAGAACGACAGGAGGGGCCACCTGGGCACAGAACTTGGAAGAGAACTTGGAGGAGAACGACAGGAGGAGCGACCTGGGCAATGAACGTGGAGGACAACCTGGAGGAGTACGAATGGAGGAGCGACCTGGGGACAGAACGTGGAGGAGAACCTGGAGGAGAACGACAGGAGGAGCGACCTGGGCACAGAACGTGGAGGAGATCCTGGAGGAGAATGACAGGAGGGGCCACCTGGGCGGAGAACTTGGAGAACCTGGAGAAGAACGACAGCAGGAGCGACCTGGGCGGAGAACCTGGAGGAGAACGACAGGAGGGGCGACCTGGGCGGAGAACTTGGAGAACCTGGAGGAGAACGACAGGAGGAGTGACCTGGGCAATAAACGTGGAGGAGAACCTGGAGGAGAACGACAAGAGGGGCCACCGGGGTGGAGAACTTGGAGAACCTGGAGGAGAACGACAGGAGCAGCAACCTGGGCGGAGAACCTGGCGGAGAACAACAGGAGGGGCCACCTGGGCACAGAACTTGGAGGACAACCTGGAGGAGAACGACAGGAGGAGCAACCTGGGCACAGAACGTGGAGGAGAACCTGGAGGAGAACGATAAGAGGAGCCACCTGGGGGTAGAACTTGGAGAACCTGGAGGAGAACGACAGGAGGAGCCACCTGGGGGTAGAACTTGGAGAACCTGGAGGAGAACGACAGGAGGAGCCACCTGGGGGCAGAACGACAGGAGGGGCCACCTGGGCGGAGAACTTGGAGAAACTGGAGGAGAACGACAGGAGGAGCAACCTGGGCGCAGAACGTGGAGGAGAACCTGGAGGAGAACGACAGGAGGAGCCACCTGGGGGCAGAACTTGGAGGAGATCCTGGAGAATGAAAGGAGGGGCCACCTGGGCGGAGAACTTGGAGAACCTGGAGGAGAAAGACAGGAGGAGCGACCTGGGCGGAGAACGTGGAGGAGAACGATAGGAGGGGCAACCTGTGCGCAGCATCTGGAGGAGAACCTGGAGGAGAACGAAAGGAGGAGCGACCTGGGCAAAGAACTTGGAGGAGAACCTGAAGGAGAATGACAGGAGGGGCCACCGGGGCGGAGAACTTGGAGAACCTGGAGGAGAACGACAGGAGGAGTCACCTGGGGGTAGAACTTGGAGAACCTGGAGGAGAACAACAGGAGGAGCCACCTGGGGGCAGAACGACAGGAGGGGCCACCTGGGCCGAGAACTTGGAGAACCTGGAGGAGAACGACAGGAGGAGCAACCTGGGCGGAGAACCTGGCGGAGAACAACAGGAGGGGCCACCTGGGCACAGAACTTGGAGGAAAACCTGGAGGAGAACGACAGGAGGAGCAACCTGGGCGCAGAACGTGGAGGAGAACCTGGAGGAGAACGACAGGAGGAGCAACCTGGGCGCAGAACGTGGAGGAGAACCTGGAGGAGAACGACAGGAGGAGCCACCTGGGGGCAGAACTCGGAGGAGAACCTGGAGGAGAACGACAGCAGGAGCGACCTGGTCACAGAAGGTGGAGGAGAACCTGGATTAGAACGACAGGAGGAGCGACCTGGGCACAGAACGTGGAGGAGATCCTGGAGAACGACAGGAGGGGCCACCTGGGTGGAGAACTTGGAGAACCTGGAGGAGAACGACAGGAGGAGCGACCTGGGCACACAACGTGGAGGAAAACCTGGAGGAGTACCTGGAGGAGAACGAAAGGAGGAGCAACCTGGGCACAGAACGTGGAGGAGCACCTGGAGGAGAACGACAGGAGGAGCCACCTGGGGGCAGAACTTGGAGAACCTGGAGGAGAAGGACAGGAGGAGCGACCTGGGCGGAGAACCTGGCAGAGAACAACAGGAGGTGCCACCTGGGCACAGAACTTTGAGGAGAACCTGGAGGAGAACGACAGGAGGGGCCACCTGGGCGGAGAACTTGGAGAACATGGAGGAGAACGACAGGAGGAGCAACCTGGGCGGAGAACCTGGCGGGGAACGACAGGAGGAGCCACCTGGGCACAGAACGTGGAGGAGAACGACAGGAGGAGCAACCTCGGCACAGAACGTGGAGGAGAACCTGGAGGAGAATGACAGGAGGGGCCACCTGGGGACAGGACTTGGAGGAGATCCTGCAGAACGACAGGAGGGGCCACCTGGGCGGAGAACTTGGAGAACCTGGAGGAGAACGACAGGAGGAGCAACCTGGGTGGAGAACGTGGAGGAGAACGATAGGAGGGGCAACCTGTGCGCAGCATCTGGAGGAGAACCTGGAGGAGAACGACAGGAGGAGCGACCTGGGCACAGAACGTGGAGGAGATCCTGGAGGAGAACGACAGGAGGCGCCACCTGGGCGGAGAACTTTGAGAACCTGGAGGAGAATGACAGGAGGATCGACCTGGGCGGAGGACCTGGTGAAGAACAACAGGAGGGGCGACCCGTGCGCAGAACCTGGAGGAGAACCTGGAGGAGAACGACAGGAGGGGCCACCCGGGGGCAGAACTTGGAGGAGAACCTGGAGGAGTACGACAGGAGGAGCGACCTGGGCGGAGAACCTTGCGGAGAACGATAGGAGGGGCCACCTGTGCGCAGCATCTGGAGGAGAACCTGTAGGAGAACGACAGGAGGAGCCACCTGGGCGGAGAACCTGGCAGAGAATAACAGGAGGGGCGACCCGTGCGCAGAACTTGGAAGAGAACAACAGGAGGGGCCACCTGGGCAGAGAACGTGGAGGAGAACGATAGGAAGGACCACCTGTGCGCAGCATCTGGAGGAGAACCTGGAGGAGAACGATAGGAGGAGCTACCTGAGCACAGAACTTGGAGGAGAACCTGGAGAACGACAGGAGGAGCGACCTGGGCGGAGAACCTGGTGGAGAACAACAGGAGGAGCGACCCGTGCGCAGAACCTGGAGGAGAACCTGGAGGAGAACGACAGGAGGAGCCACCTGAGGGCAGAACGACAGGAGGGGCCAACTGGGCGGAGAACTTGGAGAACCTGGAGGAGAACGACAGGAGCAGCGACCTGGGCACAGAACGTGGAGGAGAACCTGGAGGAGAACGACAGGAGGAGCCACCTGGGGGCAGAACTTGGAGGAGAACCTGGAGGAGAACGACAGGAGGAGTGACCTGGGCGGAGAACGTGGAGGAGAACCTGGAGGACAACGAAAGGAGGAGCCACCTGCGGGCAGAACTTGGAGGAGAACCTGGAGGAGAACGACAGGAGGAGCGACCTGGGCACAGAACGTGGAGGAGATCCTGGAGGAGAACGACAGGAGGGGCCACCTGGGCACAGAACTTGGAAGAGAACTTGGAGGAGAACGACAGGAGGAGCGACCTGGGCAATGAACGTGGAGGACAACCTGGAGGAGTACGAATGGAGGAGCGACCTGGGGACAGAACGTGGAGGAGAACCTGGAGGAGAACGACAGGAGGAGCGACCTGGGCACAGAACGTGGAGGAGATCCTGGAGGAGAATGACAGGAGGGGCCACCTGGGCGGAGAACTTGGAGAACCTGGAGAAGAACGACAGCAGGAGCGACCTGGGCGGAGAACCTGGAGGAGAACGACAGGAGGGGCGACCTGGGCGGAGAACTTGGAGAACCTGGAGGAGAACGACAGGAGGAGTGACCTGGGCAATAAACGTGGAGGAGAACCTGGAGGAGAACGACAAGAGGGGCCACCGGGGTGGAGAACTTGGAGAACCTGGAGGAGAACGACAGGAGCAGCAACCTGGGCGGAGAACCTGGCGGAGAACAACAGGAGGGGCCACCTGGGCACAGAACTTGGAGGACAACCTGGAGGAGAACGACAGGAGGAGCAACCTGGGCACAGAACGTGGAGGAGAACCTGGAGGAGAACGATAAGAGGAGCCACCTGGGGGTAGAACTTGGAGAACCTGGAGGAGAACGACAGGAGGAGCCACCTGGGGGTAGAACTTGGAGAACCTGGAGGAGAACGACAGGAGGAGCCACCTGGGGGCAGAACGACAGGAGGGGCCACCTGGGCGGAGAACTTGGAGAAACTGGAGGAGAACGACAGGAGGAGCAACCTGGGCGCAGAACGTGGAGGAGAACCTGGAGGAGAACGACAGGAGGAGCCACCTGGGGGCAGAACTTGGAGGAGATCCTGGAGAATGAAAGGAGGGGCCACCTGGGCGGAGAACTTGGAGAACCTGGAGGAGAAAGACAGGAGGAGCGACCTGGGCGGAGAACGTGGAGGAGAACGATAGGAGGGGCAACCTGTGCGCAGCATCTGGAGGAGAACCTGGAGGAGAACGAAAGGAGGAGCGACCTGGGCAAAGAACTTGGAGGAGAACCTGAAGGAGAATGACAGGAGGGGCCACCGGGGCGGAGAACTTGGAGAACCTGGAGGAGAACGACAGGAGGAGTCACCTGGGGGTAGAACTTGGAGAACCTGGAGGAGAACAACAGGAGGAGCCACCTGGGGGCAGAACGACAGGAGGGGCCACCTGGGCCGAGAACTTGGAGAACCTGGAGGAGAACGACAGGAGGAGCAACCTGGGCGGAGAACCTGGCGGAGAACAACAGGAGGGGCCACCTGGGCACAGAACTTGGAGGAAAACCTGGAGGAGAACGACAGGAGGAGCAACCTGGGCGCAGAACGTGGAGGAGAACCTGGAGGAGAACGACAGGAGGAGCAACCTGGGCGCAGAACGTGGAGGAGAACCTGGAGGAGAACGACAGGAGGAGCCACCTGGGGGCAGAACTCGGAGGAGAACCTGGAGGAGAACGACAGCAGGAGCGACCTGGTCACAGAAGGTGGAGGAGAACCTGGATTAGAACGACAGGAGGAGCGACCTGGGCACAGAACGTGGAGGAGATCCTGGAGGAGAATGACAGGAAGGGCCACCTGGGCGGAGAACTTGGAGAACCTGGAGAAGAACGACAGGAGGAGCGACCTGGGCGGAGAACCTGGAGGAGAACGACAGGAGGGGCGACCTGGGCGGAGAACTTGGAGAACCTGGAGGAGAACGACTGGAGCAGCAACCTGGGCACAGAACGTGGAGGAGAACCAGGAAGGGAACGAAAGGAGGGGCCACCTGGGCGCAGAACGTGGAGGAGAACCTGGAGGAAAACGACAAGAGGAGCCACCTGGGCGGAGAACTTGGAGGAGAACCTGGAGGAGAACGACAGGAGGAGCCACCTGGGGGCAGAACTTGGAGGAGAATCTGGAGGAGAACGACAGGAGGAGCGACCTGGACACAGAACGTGGAGGAGAACCTGGAGGAGAACGACAGGAGGAGCGACCTGGGCACAGAACTTGGAAGAGAACCTGGAGGAGAACGACAGGAGGAGCAACCTGGGCGCAGAACGTGGAGGAGAACCTGGAGGAGAACGACAGGAGGAGCAACCTGGGCGCAGAACGTGGAGGAGAACCTGGAGGAGAACGACAGGAGGAGCCACCTGGGGGCAGAACTTGGAGGAGAACCTGGAGGTGAACGACAGGAGGAGCCACCTGGGGGCAGAACGACAGGAGGGGCCACCTGAGCGGAGAACTTGGAGAACCTGGAGGAGAACGACAGGAGGAGTGACCTGGGCGGAGAACGTGGAGGAGAATGATAGGAGGGGCAACCTGTGCGCAGCATCTGGAGAACCTGGAGGAGAACGACAGGAGGAGCGACCTGGGCACAGAACGTGGAGGAGATCCTGGAGGAAAACGACAGGAGGGGCCACCTGGGCGGAGAACTTGGAGGAGAACCTGGAGGAGAACGACAGGAGGGTCCACCTGGGTGGAGAACTTGGAGGAGAACCTGGAGGAGAACGACAGGAGGAGCGACCTGGGCACATAACGTGGAGGAGAACCTGGAGGAGAACGACAGGAGGAGCGACCTGGGCACAGAACTTGGAAGAGAACCTGGAGGAGAACGACAGGAGGAGCAACCTGGGCGCAGAACGTGGAGGAGAACCTGGAGGAGAACGACAGGAGGAGCAACCTGGGCGCAGAACGTGGAGGAGAACCTGGAGGAGAACGACAGGAGGAGCCACCTGGGGGCAGAACTTGGAGGAGAACCTGGAGGTGAACGACAGGAGGAGCCACCTGGGGGCAGAACGACAGGAGGGGCCACCTGAGCGGAGAACTTGGAGAACCTGGAGGAGAACGACAGGAGGAGTGACCTGGGCGGAGAACGTGGAGGAGAATGATAGGAGGGGCAACCTGTGCGCAGCATCTGGAGAACCTAGAGGAGAACGACAGGAGGAGCGACCTGGGCACAGAACGTGGAGGAGATCCTGGAGGAGAACGACAGGAGGGGCCACCTGGGCGGAGAACTTGGAGGAGAACCTGGAGAAGAACGACAGGAGGAGCAACCTGTGCGCAGAACGTGGAGGAGAACCTGGAGGAGAACGACAGGAGGAACCACCTGGGCGGAGAGCTTGTAGAACCTGGAGGAGAACGACAGGAGCAGCAACCTGGGCACAGAACGTAGAGGAGAACCAGGAAGAGAACGACAGGAGGGGCCACCTCGGGGCAGAACTTGGAGGAGATCCTGGAGGAGAACAACAGGAGGAGCGACCTGGGCGGAGAACCTGGCGGAGAACGACAGGAGGGGCCACCTGGGCACAGAACTTGGAAGAGAACCTGGAGGAGAACGACAGGAGGAGCAACCTGGTCGCAGAACGTGGAGGAGAACCTGGAGGAAAACGACAAGAGGAGCCACCTGGGCGGAGAACTTGGAGGAGAACCTGGAGGAGAACGACAGGAGGAGCCACCTGGGGGCAGAACTTGGAGGAGAATCTGGAGGAGAACGACAGGAGGAGCGACCTGGACACAGAACGTGGAGGAGAACCTGGAGGAGAACGACAGGAGGAGCGACCTGGGCACAGAACTTGGAAGAGAACCTGGAGGAGAACGACAGGAGGAGCAACCTGGGCGCAGAACGTGGAGGAGAACCTGGAGGAGAACGACAGGAGGAGCAACCTGGGCGCAGAACGTGGAGGAGAACCTGGAGGAGAACGACAGGAGGAGCCACCTGGGGGCAGAACTTGGAGGAGAACCTGGAGGTGAACGACAGGAGGAGCCACCTGGGGGCAGAACGACAGGAGGGGCCACCTGAGCGGAGAACTTGGAGAACCTGGAGGAGAACGACAGGAGGAGTGACCTGGGCAGAGAACGTGGAGGAGAATGATAGGAGGGGCAACCTGTGCGCAGCATCTGGAGAACCTGGAGGAGAACGACAGGAGGAGCGACCTGGGCACAGAACGTGGAGGAGATCCTGGAGGAAAACGACAGGAGGGGCCACCTGGGCGGAGAACTTGGAGGAGAACCTGGAGGAGAACGACAGGAGGGTCCACCTGGGTGGAGAACTTGGAGGAGAACCTGGAGGAGAACGACAGGAGGAGCGACCTGGGCACATAACGTGGAGGAGAACCTGGAGGAGAACGACAGGAGGAGCGACCTGGGCACAGAACTTGGAAGAGAACCTGGAGGAGAAGGACAGGAGGAGCAACCTGGGCGCAGAACGTGGAGGAGAACCTGGAGGAGAACGACAGGAGGAGCCACCTGGGGGCAGAACTTGGAGGAGAACCTGGAGGTGAACGACAGGAGGAGCCATCTGGGGGCAGAACGACAGGAGGGGCCACCTGGGCGGAGAACTTGGAGAACCTGGAGGAGAACGACAGGAGGAGCCACCTGGGGGCAGAACTTGGAGGAGATCCTGGAGAACGACAGGAGGGGCCACCTGGGCGGAGAACTTGGAGAACCTGGAGGAGAACGACAGGAGGAGTGACCTGGGCGGAGAACGTGGAGGAGAATCTGGAGGACAACGACAGGAGGAGCCACCTGTGGGCAGAACTTGGAGGAAAACCTGGAGGAGAACGACAGGAGGAGCGACCTGGGCACAGAACGTGGAGGAGAACCTGGAGAAGGACAGGAGGAGCGACCTGGGCACAGAACATGGAGGAGATCCTGGAGGAGAACGAAAGGAGGGGACACCTGGGCGGAGAACTTGGAAAACCTGGAGAACAACGACAGGAGGGGCGACCTGGGCGGAGAACCTGGAGGAGAACGACAGGAGGGGCGACCTGGGCGGAGAACTTGGAGAACCTGGATGAGAACGACTGGAGCAGCAACCTGGGCACAGAACGTGGAGGAGAACCTGGAGGAGAACGACAGGAGGGGCCACCTGGGCGGAGAACGTGGAGAACCTGGAGGAGAACGACTGGAGCAGCAACCTGGGCACAGAACGTGGAGGAGAACCTGGAGGAGAACGACAGGAGGGGCCACCTGTGCGGAGAACTTGGAGAACCTGGAGGAGAACGACAGGAGCAGCAACCTGGGCACAGAACTTGGAGCAGAACCTGGAGGAGAACGACAGTAGGAGCGACCTGGGCACAGAACGTGGAGGAGAACCTGGTGAAGAACCTGGAGGAGAACGAAAGGAGGAGCGACCTGGGCATACCTGGGCGGAGAACTTGGAGAACCTGGAGGAGAACGACAGGAGGAGCGACCTGGGCACAGAACTTGGAGGAGAACCTGGAGGAGAACGACAGGAGGGGCCACCTGGGCACAGAACGTGGACGAGAACCAGGAACAGAACGACAGGAGGGGCCACCTCGGGGCAGAACTAGGAGGAGATCCTGGAGGAGAAGGACAGGAGGGGCCACCTGGGCGGAGAACTTGGAGAACCTGGACGAGAAAGACAGGAGGAGCGACCTGGGCACAGAACGTGGAGGAGATCCTGGAGGAGAACGACAGGAGGGGCCACCTGGGCGGAAAACTTGGAGAACCTGGAGGAGAACGAGAGGAGGAGCGACCTGGGCGGAGAACCTGGCAGAGAACAACAGGAGGGGCCACCTGGGCACAGAACTTGGAGAAGATCCTGGAGGAAAACGACAGGAGGGGCCACCTGGGCGGAGAACTTGGAGAACCTGGAGGAGAACGACAGGAGGAGCGACCTGGGCGGAGAACCTGGCGGAGAACAACAGGAGGGGCCACCTGGGCACAGAACTTGGAGGAGAACCTGGAGCAGAACGACAGGAGGAGCAACCTGGTCGCAGAACGTGGAGGAGAACCTGGAGGAGAATGACAGGAGGAGCCACCTGGGGGCAGAACTTGGAGGAGATCCTGGAGAACGACAGGAGGGGCCACCTGGGCGGAGAACCTGGAGGAGAAAGACAGGAGGGGCGACCTGGGTGGAGAACTTGAAGAACCTGGAGGAGAACGACTGGAGCAGCAACCTGGGCACAGAACGTGGAGGAGAACCAGGAAGGGAAAAAAAGGAGGGGCCACCTCGGGGCAGAACTTGGAGGAGATCCTGGAGGAGAACGACAGGAGGAGCGACCTGGGCGGAGAACCTGGCGGAGAACAACAGGAGGGGCCACCTGGGCACAGAACTTGGAAGAGAACCTGGAGGAGAACGACAGGAGGAGCAACCTGGGCGCAGAACGTGAAGGAGAAACTGGAGGAGAACGACAGGAGGAGCAACCTGGGCACAGAACGTGGAGTAGAACCAGGAAGAGAACGACAGGAGGGGCCACCTCGGGGAAGAACTTGGAGGAGATCCTGGAGGAGAACGACAGGAGGGGCCACCTGGGCGGAGAACTTGGAGAACCTGGACGAGAAGGACAGGAGGAGCGACCTGGGCACAGAACGTGGAGGAGAACGACAGGTGGAGCGACCTGGGCACAGAACGTGGAGGAGAACCTGGAGGAGAACGACAGGAGGGGCCACCTGGGCGGAAAACTTGGAGAACCTGGAGGAGAACGACAGGAGGAGCGACCTGGGCGGAGAACCTGGCAGAGAACAACAGGAGGGGCCACCTGGGCACAGAACATGGAGGAGAACCTGGAGGAGAACGAAAGAAGGAGCAAACTGGGCGCAGAACGTTGAGGAGAACCTGGAGGAGAACGACAGGAGGAGCAACCTGGGCGCAGAACGTGGAGGAGAACCTGGAGGAGAACGACAGGAGGAGCCACCTGGGGGCAGAACGTGGAGGAGATCCTGGAGGAGAATGACAGGAGGGGCCACCTGGGCGGAGAACTTGGAGAACCTGGAGAAGAACGACAGGAGGAGCGACCTGGGCTGAGAACCTGGAGGAGAACGAAAGGAGGGGCGACCTGGGCGGAGAACTTGGAGAACCTGGAGGAGAACGACTGGAGCAGCAACCTGGGCACAGAACGTGGAGGAGAACCAGGAAGGGAACGAAAGGAGGGGCCACCTCGGGGCAGAACTTGGAGGAGATCCTGGAGGAGAACGACAGGAGGAGCGACCTGGGCGGAGAACCTGGCGGAGAACAACAGGAGGGGCCACCTGGGCACAGAACTTGGAAGAGAACCTGGAGGAGAACGACAGGAGGAGCGACCTGGGCACAGAACGTGGAGGAGAACGACAGGAGGAGCGACCTGGGCACAGAACGTGGAGGAGAACCTGGAGAAGAACGACTGGAGCAGCAACCTGGGCACAGAACGTGGAGGAGAACCAGGAAGAGAACGAAAGGAGGGGCCACCTCGGGGCAGAACTTGGAGGAGATCCTGGAGGAGAACGACAGGAGGAGCGACCTGGGCGGAGAACCTGGCGGAGAACAACAGGAGGGGCCACCTGGGCACAGAACTAGGAAGAGAACCTGGAGGAGAACGACAGGAGGAGCAATCTGGGCGCAGAACGTGGAGGAGAACCTGGAGGAGAACGACAGGAGGAGCAACCTGGGCGCAGAACGTGGAGGAGAACCTGGAGGAGAACGACAGGAGGAGCCACTTGGGGGCAGAACTTGGAGGAGAACCTGGAGGAGAACGACAGGAGGAGCGACCTGGTCACAGAAGGTGGAGGAGAACCTGGAGGAGAACGACAGGAAGAGCGACCTGGGCACAGAACGTGGAGGAGATCCTGGAGGAGAACAACAGGAGGGGCCACATGGGCGGAGAACTTGGAGAACCTGGAGGAGAACGACAGGAGGAGCGACCTGGGCACAGAACTTGGAGGAGAACCTGGAGGAGAACGACAGGAGGGGCCACCTGGGCAAAGAACGTGGAGGAGAACCAGGAAGAGAACGACAGGAGGGGCCACCTCGGGGCAGAACTAGGAGGAGATCCTGGAGGAGAACGACAGGAGGGGCCACCTGGGCGGAGAACTTGGAGAACCTGGACGAGAAGGACAGGAGGAGCGACCTGGGCACAGAACGTGGAGGAGAACCTGGAGGAGAACGACAGGAGGAGCGACCTGGGCACAGAACGTGGAGGAGATCCTGGAGGAGAACGACAGGAGGGGCCACCTGGGCGGAAAACTTGGAGAACCTGGAGGAGAACGAGAGGAGGAGTGACCTGGGCGGAGAACCTGGCAGAGAACAATAGGAGGAGCCACCTGGGCATTGAACTTGGAGGAGAACCTGGAGGAGAACGAAAGAAGGAGCAACCTGGGCGCAGAACGTGGAGGAGAACCTGGAGGAGAACGACAGGAGGAGCAACCTGGGCGCAGAACGTGGAGGAGAACCTGGAGGAGAACGACAGGAGGAGCCACCTGGGGGCAGAACGTGGAGAAGATCCTGGAGGAGAATGACAGGAGGGGCCACCTGGGTGGAGAACTTGGAGAACCTGGAGAAGAACGACAGGAGGAGCGACCTGGGCTGAGAACCTGGAGGAGAACGAAAGGAGGGGCGACCTCGGTGGAGAACTTGGAGAACCTGGAGGAGAACGACTGGAGCAGCAACCTGGGCACAGAACGTGGAGGAGAACCAGGAAGGGAACGAAAGGAGGGGCCACCTCGGGGCAGAACTTGGAGGAGATCCTGGAGGAGAACGACAGGAGGAGCGACCTGGGCGGAGAACCTGGCGGAGAACAACAGGAGGGGCCACCTGGGCACAGAACTTGGAAGAGAACCTGGAGGAGAACGACAGGAGGAGAAACCTGGGCGCATAACGTGGAGGAGAACCTGGAGGAGAACGACAGGAGGAGCAACCTGGGCACAGAACGTGGAGTAGAACCAGGAAGAGAAGGAAAGGAGGGGCCACCTTGGGGCAGAACTTGGAGGAGATCCTGGAGGAGAACGACAGGAGGGGCCACCTGGGCGGAGAACTTGGAGAACCTGGACGAGAAGGACAGGAGGAGCGACCTGGGCGGAGAACCTGGCGGAGAACAACAGGAGGGGCCACCTGGGCACAGAGCTTGGAAGAGAACCTGGAGGAGAACGACAGGAGGAGCGACCTGGGCACAGAACGTGGAGGAGAACCTGGAGGAGAACGACAGGAGGAGCGACCTGGGCACAGAACGTGGAGGAGAACCTGGAGAAGAACGACTGGAGCAGCAACCTGGGCACAGTACGTGGAGGAGAACCAGGAAGAGAACGAAAGGAGGGGCCACCTCGGGGTTGAACTTGGAGGAGATCCTGGAGGAGAACGACAGGAGGAGCGACCTGGGCGGAGAACCTGGCGGAGAACAACAGGAGGGGCCACCTGGGCACAGAACTTGGAAGAGAACTTGGAGGAGAACGACAGGAGGAGCAACCTGGGCGCAGAACATGGAGGAGAACCTGGAGGAGAACGACAGGAGGAGCAACCTGGGCGCAGAACGTGGAGGAGAACCTGGAGGAGAACGACAGGAGGAGCCACCTGGGGGCAGAACTTGGAGGAGAACCTGGAGGAGAACGACAGGAGGAGCGACCTGGTCACAGAAGGTGGAGGAGAACCTGGAGGAGAACGACAGGAAGAGCGACCTGGGCACAGAACGTGGAGGAGATCCTGGAGGAGAACAACAGGAGGGGCCACATGGGCGGAGAACTTGGAGAACCTGGAGGAGAACGACAGGAGGAGCGACCTGGGCACAGAACTTGGAGTAGAACCTGGAGGAGAACGACAGGAGGGGCCACCTGGGCAAAGAACGTGGAGGAGAACCAGGAAGAGAACGACAGGAGGGGCCACCTCGGGGCAGAACTAGGAGGAGATCCTGGAGGAGAACGACAGGAGGGGCCACCTGGGCGGAGAACTTGGAGAACCTGGACGAGAAGGACAGGAGGAGCGACCTGGGCACAGAACGTGGAGGAGAACCTGGAGGAGATCGACAGGAGGAGCGACCTGGGCACAGAACGTGGAGGAGATCCTGGAGGAGAACGACAGGAGGGGCCACCTGGGCGGAAAACTTGGAGAACCTGGAGGAGAACGAGAGGAGGAGTGACCTGGGCGGAGAACCTGGCAGAGAACAATAGGAGGAGCCACCTGGGCATTGAACTTGGAGGAGAACCTGGAGGAGAACGACAGGAGGAGCGACCTGGTCACAGAACGTGGAGGAGAACCTGGAGGAGAACGAAAGGAGGAGCGACCTGGGTACAGAACGTGGAGGAGAACCAGGAAGAGAACGACAAGAGGGGCCACCTCGGGGCAGAACTTGGAGGAGATCCTGGAGAACGACAGGAGGGGCCACCTGGGCGGAGAACTTGGAGAACCTGGAGGAGAACGACAGGAGGAGCGACCTGGGCACAGAACGCGGAGGAGAACCTGGAGGAGAACGACAGGAGGAGCGACCTGGGCGGAGAACCTGGTGGAGAACAAAAGGAGGGGTCACCTGGGCACAGAACTTGGAGGAGAACCTGGAGGAGAACGACAGGAGGAGCAACCTGGGCGGAGAACTTGGAGAACCTGGAGGAGAACGACAGGAGGAGCGACCTGGGCGGAGAACTTGGAGAACCTGGACGAGAAGGACAGGAGGAGCCACCTGGGGGCAGAACTTGGAGGAGATCCTGGAGAATGACAGGAGGGGCCACCTGGGCGGAGAACTTAGAGAACCTGGAGGAGAAAGACAGGAGGAGCGAACTGGGCACAGAACGTGGAGGAAAACTTGGAGGAGAACCTGGAGGAGAATGAAAGGAGGAGAAACCTGGGCGCAGAACGTGGAGGAGAACGACAGGAGGAGCAACCTGGGGGCAGAACTTGGAGGAGAACCTGGAGGAGAACGACAGGAGGAGCGACCTGGGCAAAGAATGTGGAGGAGAACCTGGAGGAGAACGACAGGAGGAGCGACCTGGGCACAGAACGTGGAGGAGAACCTGGAGAAGAACGACAGGAGGAGCGACCTGGGCACAGAACTTGGAGGAGAACGACAGGAGGGGCCACCTGGGCGAAGAACTTGGAGAACCTGGAGGAGAACGACAGGAGGAGAAACCTGGGCACAGAATTTGGAGGAGAACCTGGAGGAGAACGACAGGAGGAGCCACCTGGGGCAGAACTTGGAGAAGATCCTGGAGAACGACAGGAAGGGCCACCTGGGCGGAGAACTTGGAGAACCTGGAGGAGAACGACAGGAGGAGCGACCTGGGCGGAGAACGTGGAGGAGAACGATAGGAGGGGCAACCTGTGCGCAGCATCTGGAGGAGAACCTGGAGGAGAACGACAGGAGGAGCGACCTGGGCACAGAACGTGGAGGACATCCTGGAAGAGAACGACAGGAGGGGCCACCTGGGCGGAAAACTTGGAGAACCTGGAGGAGAACGAGAGGAGGAGCGACCTGGGCGGAGAACCTGGCAGAGAACAACAGGAGGGGCCACCTGGGAACAGAACTTGGAGGAGAACCTGGAGGAGAACGACAGGAGGGGCAACCTGGGCACAGAACGTGGAGGAGAACCTGGAGGAGAACGACAGGAGGAGCAACCTGGGCACAGAACATGGAGGAGAACCTGGAGGAGAACGACAGGAGGAGAAACCTGGGCACAGAACGTGGAGGAAAACCTGGAGGAGAACGACAGGAGGAGCCACCTGAGGGCAGAACGACAGGAGGGGCCAACTGGGCGGAGAACTTGGAGAACCTGGAGGAGAACGACTGGAGCAGCAACCTGGGCACAGAACGTGGAGGAGAACCTGGAGGAGAACGACAGGAGGGGCCACGTCGGGGCAGAACTTGGAGGAGATCCTGGAGAAGGACAGGAGGGGCCACCTGGGCGGAGAACTTGGAGAACCTGGAGGAGAACGATAGGAGGAGCGACCTGGGCGGAGAACCTGGCGGAGAACGACAGGAGGGGCCACATGGGCAAAGAACTTGGACGAGAACCTGGAGGAGAACGACAGGAGGAGCAACCTGTGCGCAGAACGTGGAGGAGAACCTGGAGGAGAACGACAGGAGGAGTGACCTGGGCAATAAACGTGGAGGAGAACCTGGAGGAGAACGACAGGAGGGGCCACCGGGGTGGAGAACTTGGAGAACCTGGAGGAGAACGACAGGAGCAGCAACCTGGGCGGAGAACCTGGCGGAGAACGACAGGAGGAGCAACCTGGGCACAGAACGTGGAGGAGAACCTGGAGGAGAACGATAAGAGGAGCCACCTGGGGGTAGAACTTGGAGAACCTGGAGGAGAACGACAGGAGGAGCCACCTGGGGGTAGAACTTGGAGAACCTAGAGGAGAACGACAGGAGGAGCCACCTGGGGGCAGAACGACAGGAGGGGCCACCTGGGCGGAGAACTTGGAGAAACTGGAGGAGAACGACAGGAGCAGCAACCTGGGCGCAGAACGTGGAGGAGAACCTGGAGGAGAACGACAGGAGGAGCCACCTGGGGGCAGAACTTGGAGGAGATCCTGGAGAATGAAAGGAGGGGCCACCTGGGCGGAGAACTTGGAGAACCTGGAGGAGAAAGACAGGAGGAGCGACCTGGGCGGAGAACGTGGAGGAGAACGATAGGAGGGGCAACCTGTGCGCAGCATCTGGAGGAGAACCTGGAGGAGAACGAAAGGAGGAGCGACCTGGGCAAAGAACTTGGAGGAGAACCTGAAGGAGAATGACAGGAGGGGCCACCGGGGCGGAGAACTTGGAGAACCTGGAGGAGAACGACAGGAGGAGTCACCTGGGGGAAGAACTTGGAGAACCTGGAGGAGAACAACAGGAGGAGCCACCTGGGGGCAGAACGACAGGAGGGGCCACCTGGGCCGAGAACTTGGAGAACCTGGAGGAGAACGACAGGAGGAGCAACCTGGGCGGAGAACCTGGCGGAGAACAACAGGAGGGGCCACCTGGGCACAGAACTTGGAGGACAACCTGGAGGAGAACGACAGGAGGAGCAACCTGGGCACAGAACGTGGAGGAGAACCTGGAGGAGAACGACAGGAGGAGCCACCTGTGGGTAGAACTTGGAGAACCTGGAGGAGAACGACAGGAGGAGCCACCTGGGGGTAGAACTTGGAGAACCTGGGGGAGAACGACAGGAGGAGCCACCTGGGGGTAGAACTTGGAGAACCTGGAGGAGAACGACAGGAGGAGCGACCTGGGGGCAGAACGACAGGAGGGGCCACCTGGGCGGAGAACTTGGAGAACCTGGAGGAGAACGACAGGAGGAGCAACCTGGGCGCAGAACGTGGAGGAGAAGGATAGGAGGGGCAACCTGTGCGCAGCATCTGGAGGAGAACCTGGAGGAGAACGACAGGAGGAGCGACCTGGGCACAGAACCTGGCGGAGAACAACAGGAGGGGCCACCTGGGCACAGAACTTGGAAGAGAACCTGGAGGAGAACGACAGGAGGAGCGACCTGGGCACAGAACGTGGAGGAGAACGACAGGAGGAGCGACCTGGGCACAGAACGTGGAGGAGAACCTGGAGAAGAACGACTGGAGCAGCAACCTGGGCACAGAACGTGGTGGAGAACCAGGAAGAGAACGAAAGGAGGGGCCACCTCGGGGCAGAACTTGGAGGAGATCCTGGAGGAGAACGACAGGAGGAGCGACCTGGGCGGAGAACCTGGCGGAGAACAACAGGAGGGGCCACCTGGGCACAGAACTTGGAAGAGAACCTGGAGGAGAACGACAGGAGGAGCAACCTGGGCGCACAACGTGGAGGAGAACCTGGAGGAGAACGACAGGAGGAGCAACCTGGGCGCAGAACGTGGAGGAGAACCTGGAGGAGAATGACAGGAGGAGCCACCTGGGGGCAGAACTTGGAGGAGATCCTGGAGAACGACAGGAGGGGCCACCTTGGCACAGAACGTGGAGGAGAACGACAGGTGGAGCGACCTGGGCACAGAACGTGGAGGAGAACCTGGAGGAGAACGACAGGAGGGGCCACCTGGGCGGAAAACTTGGAGAACCTGGAGGAGAACGACAGGAGGAGCGACCTGGGCGGAGAACCTGGCAGAGAACAACAGGAGGGGCCACCTGGGCACAGAACATGGAGGAGAACCTGGAGGAGAACGAAAGAAGGAGCAAACTGGGCGCAGAACGTGGAGGAGAACCTGGAGGAGAACGACAGGAGGAGCAACCTGGGCGCAGAACGTGGAGGAGAACCTGGAGGAGAACGACAGGAGGAGCCACCTGGGGGCAGAACGTGGAGGAGATCCTGGAGGAGAATGACAGGAGGGGCCACCTGGGCGGAGAACTTGGAGAACCTGGAGAAGAACGACAGGAGGAGCGACCTGGGCTGAGAACCTGGAGGAGAACGAAAGGAGGGGCGACCTGGGCGGAGAACTTGGAGAACCTGGAGGAGAACGACTGGAGCAGCAACCTGGGCACAGAACGTGGAGGAGAACCAGGAAGGGAACGAAAGGAGGGGCCACCTCGGGGCAGAACTTGGAGGAGATCCTGGAGGAGAACGACAGGAGGAGCGACCTGGGCGGAGAACCTGGCGGAGAAAAACAGGAGGGGCCACCTGGGCACAGAACTTGGAAGAGAACCTGGAGGAGAACGACAGGAGGAGCGACCTGGGCACAGAACGTGGAGGAGAACGACAGGAGGAGCGACCTGGGCACAGAACGTGGAGGAGAACCTGGAGAAGAACGACTGGAGCAGCAACCTGGGCACAGAACGTGGAGGAGAACCAGGAAGAGAACGAAAGGAGGGGCCACCTCGGGGCAGAACTTGGAGGAGATCCTGGAGGAGAACGACAGGAGGAGCGACCTGGGCGGAGAACCTGGCGGAGAACAACAGGAGGGGCCACCTGGGCACAGAACTTGGAAGAGAACCTGGAGGAGAACGACAGGAGGAGCAACCTGGGCGCAGAACGTGGAGGAGAACCTGGAGGAGAACGACAGGAGGAGCAACCTGGGCGCAGAACGTGGAGGAGAACCTGGAGGAGAACGACAGGAGGAGCCACCTGGGGGAAGGACTTGGAGGAGAACCTGGAGGAGAACGACAGGAGGAGCGACCTGGTCACAGAAGGTGGAGGAGAACCTGGAGGAGAACGACAGGAGGGGCCACCTGGGTGGAGAACTTGGAGAACCTGGAGGAGAACGACAGGAGGAGCGACCTGGGCACACAACGTGGAGGAAAACCTGGAGGAGTACCTGGAGGAGAACGAAAGAAGGAGCAACCTGGGCACAGAACGTGGAGGAGCACCTGTAGGAGAACGACAGGAGGAGCCACCTGGGGGCAGAACTTGGAGAACCTGGAGGAGAACGACAGGAGGAGCGACCTGGGCGGAGAACCTGGCAGAGAACAACAGGAGGTGCCACCTGGGCACAGAACTTTGAGGAGAACCTGGAGGAGAACGACAGGAGGGGCCACCTGCGCGGAGAACTTGGAGAACATGGAGGAGAACGACAGGAGGAGCAACCTGGGCGGAGAACCTGGCGGGGAACGACAGGAGGAGCCACCTGGGCACAGAACGTGGAGGAGAACGACAGGAGGAGCAACCTGGGCACAGAACGTGGAGGAGAACCTGGAGGAGAATGACAGGAGGGGCCACCTGGGGACAGGACTTGGAGGAGATCCTGCAGAACGACAGGAGGGGCCACCTGGGCGGAGAACTTGGAGAACCTGGAGGAGAACGACAGGAGGAGCAACCTGGGTGGAGAACGTGGAGGAGAACGATAGGAGGGGCAACCTGTGCGCAGCATCTGGAGGAGAACCTGGAGGAGAACGACAGGAGGCGCCACCTGGGCGGAGAACTTTGAGAACCTGGAGGAGAATGACAGGAGGATCGACCTGGGCGGAGGACCTGGTGAAGAACAACAGGAGGGGCGACCCGTGCGCAGAACCTGGAGGAGAACCTGGAGGAGAACGACAGGAGGGGCCACCCGGGGGCAGAACTTGGAGGAGAACCTGGAGGAGTACGACAGGAGGAGCGACCTGGGCGGAGAACCTTGCGGAGAACGATAGGAGGGGCCACCTGTGCGCAGCATCTGGAGGAGAACCTGGAGGAGAACGACAGGAGGAGCCCCCTGGGCGGAGAACCTGGCAGAGAATAACAGGAGGGGCGACCCGTGCGCAGAACTTGGAAGAGAACAACAGGAGGGGCCACCTGGGCAGAGAACGTGGAGGAGAACGATAGGAAGGACCACCTGTGCGCAGCATCTGGAGGAGAACCTGGAGGAGAACGACAGGAGGAGCTACCTGAGCACAGAACTTGGAGGAGAACCTGGAGGAGAACGACAGGAGGAGCGACCTGGGCGGAGAACCTGGTGGAGAACAACAGGAGGAGCGACCCGTGCGCAGAACCTGGAGGAGAACCTGGAGGAGAACGACAGGAGGAGCCACCTGAGGGCAGAACGACAGGAGGGGCCAACTGGGCGGAGAACTTGGAGAACCTGGAGGAGAACGACAGGAGCAGCGACCTGGGCACAGAACGTGGAGGAGAACCTGGAGGAGAACGACAGGAGGAGCCACCTGGGGGCAGAACTTGGAGGAGAACCTGGAGGAGAACGACAGGAGGAGTGACCTGGGCGGAGAACGTGGAGGAGAACCTGGAGGACAACGACAGGAGGAGCCACCTGCGGGCAGAACTTGGAGGAGAACCTGGAGGAGAACGACAGGAGGAGCGACCTGGGCACAGAACGTGGAGGAGATCCTGGAGGAGAACGACAGGAGGGGCCACCTGTGTGCAGGTCCTGGAGGAGAACCTGGAGGAGAACGACAGGAGGAGCGACCTGGGCGGAGAACCTGGTGGAGAACAACAGGAGGGGCGACCCGTGCGCAGAACCTGGAGGAGAACCTGGAGGAGAATGACAGGAGGGGCCACCCGGGGGCAGAACTTGGAGGAGAACCTGGAGGAGAACGACAGGAGGAGCGACCTGGGCGGAGAACCTGGAGGAGAACGACAGGAGGGGCCACCTGGGGGCAGAACTTGGAGGAGATCCTGGAGGAGAACGACAGGAGGAGCCACCTGGGCGGAGAACTTGGAGAACCTGGAGGAGAACGACAGGAGGAGCGACCTGGGCAAAGAACTTGGAGGAGAACCTGGAGGAGAACGACAGGAGGGGCCACCTGGGCACAGAACGTGGAGGAGAACCTGGAGGAGAACGACAGGAGGGGCCACCTGGGCACAGAACGTGGAGGAGAACCTGGAGGAGAACGACAGGAGGGGCCACCTGGGCACAGAACGTGGAGGAGAACCTGGAGGAGAACGACAGGAGGAGCGACCTGGGCGGAGAACCTGGTGGAGAACGACAGGAGGGGCGACCCGTGCGCAGAACCTGGAGGAGAACCTGGAGGAGAACGACAGGAGGGGCCACCCGGGGGCAGAACTTGGAGGAGAACCTGGAGGAGAACGACAGGAGGAGCAACCTGGGCACAGAACGTGGAGGAGAACGACAGGAGGAGCCACCTGGGGGCAGAACTTGGAGGAGATCCTGGAGGAGAACGACAGGACGAGCCACCTTGGCGGAGAACTTCGAGAAACTTGGAGGAGAACGACAGGAGGAGCGACCTGGGCGGAGAACCTGGAGGAGAACAACAGGAGGGGCCACCTGGGCAGAGAACGTGGAGGAGAACGATAGGAAGGGCCACCTGTGCGCAGCATCTGGAGGAGAACCTGGAGGAGAACGACAGGAGGAGCCACCTGAGGGCAGAACGACAGGAGGGGCCAACTGGGCGGAGAACTTGGAGAACCTGGAGGAGAACGACAGGAGCAGCGACCTGGGCACAGAACGTGGAGGAGAACCTGGAGGAGAACGACAGGAGGAGCCACCTGGGGGCAGAACTTGGAGGAGAACCTGGAGGAGAACGACAGGAGGAGTGACCTGGGCGGAGAACGTGGAGGAGAACCTGGAGGACAACGACAGGAGGAGCCACCTGCGGGCAGAACTTGGAGGAGAACCTGGAGGAGAACGACAGGAGGAGCGACCTGGGCACAGAACGTGGAGGAGATCCTGGAGGAGAACGACAGGAGGGGCCACCTGTGTGCAGGTCCTGGAGGAGAACCTGGAGGAGAACGACAGGAGGAGCGACCTGGGCGGAGAACCTGGTGGAGAACAACAGGAGGGGCGACCCGTGCGCAGAACCTGGAGGAGAACCTGGAGGAGAATGACAGGAGGGGCCACCCGGGGGCAGAACTTGGAGGAGAACCTGGAGGAGAACGACAGGAGGAGCGACCTGGGCGGAGAACCTGGAGGAGAACGACAGGAGGGGCCACCTGGGGGCAGAACTTGGAGGAGATCCTGGAGGAGAACGACAGGAGGAGCCACCTGGGCGGAGAACTTGGAGAACCTGGAGGAGAACGACAGGAGGAGCGACCTGGGCAAAGAACTTGGAGGAGAACCTGGAGGAGAACGACAGGAGGGGCCACCTGGGCACAGAACGTGGAGGAGAACCTGGAGGAGAACGACAGGAGGGGCCACCTGGGCACAGAACGTGGAGGAGAACCTGGAGGAGAACGACAGGAGGGGCCACCTGGGCACAGAACGTGGAGGAGAACCTGGAGGAGAACGACAGGAGGAGCGACCTGGGCGGAGAACCTGGTGGAGAACGACAGGAGGGGCGACCCGTGCGCAGAACCTGGAGGAGAACCTGGAGGAGAACGACAGGAGGGGCCACCCGGGGGCAGAACTTGGAGGAGAACCTGGAGGAGAACGACAGGAGGAGCAACCTGGGCACAGAACGTGGAGGAGAACGACAGGAGGAGCCACCTGGGGGCAGAACTTGGAGGAGATCCTGGAGGAGAACGACAGGACGAGCCACCTTGGCGGAGAACTTCGAGAAACTTGGAGGAGAACGACAGGAGGAGCGACCTGGGCGGAGAACCTGGAGGAGAACAACAGGAGGGGCCACCTGGGCAGAGAACGTGGAGGAGAACGATAGGAAGGGCCACCTGTGCGCAGCATCTGGAGGAGAACCTGGAGGAGAACGACAGGAGGAGCGACCTGAGCACAGAACTTGGAGCAGAACCTCGAGGAGAACGACAGGAGGAGCCACCTGTGCGCAGATCCTGGAGGAGAACCTTGAGGAGAACGACAGGAGGAGCGACCTGGGCACAGAACTTGGAGGAGAACCTGGAGGAGAACGACAGGAGAGGCCACCTGGGCACAGAACATGGAGGAGAACCTGGAGGAGAACGACAGGAGGAGCGACCTGGGCGGAGAACCTGGTGGAGAACAACAGGAGGGGCGACCCGTGCGCAGAACCTGGAGGAGAACCTGGAGGAGAACGACAGGAGGGGCCACCTGGGCACAGAACGTGGAGGAGAACGATAGGACAGGCCACCTGTGAGATGAATCTGGAGGAGATCCTGGAGGAGAACGACAGGAGGAGCCACCTGGGCGGAGAACTTGGAGAACCTGGAGGAGAACGACAGGAGGAGCAACCTGGGCACAGAACGTGGAGGAGAACGACAGGAGGAGCCACCTGGGGGCAGAACTTGGAGGAGATCCTGGAGGAGAACGACAGGACGAGCCACCTTGGCGGAGAACTTGGAGAAACTTGGAGGAGAACGACAGGAGGAGCGACCTGGGCGGAGAACCTGGAGGAGAACAACAGGAGGGGCCACCTGGGCAGAGAACGTGGAGGAGAACGATAGGAAGGGCCACCTGTGCGCAGCATCTGGAGGAGAACCTGGAGGAGAACGACAGGAGGAGCGACCTGAGCACAGAACTTGGAGCAGAACCTCGAGGAGAACGACAGGAGGAGCCACCTGTGCGCAGATCCTGGAGGAGAACCTGGAGGAGAACGACAGGAGGAGCGACCTGGGCACAGAACTTGGAGGAGAACCTGGAGGAGAACGACAGGAGAGGCCACCTGGGCACAGAACATGGAGGAGAACCTGGAGGAGAACGACAGGAGGAGCGACCTGGGCGGAGAACCTGGTGGAGAACAACAGGAGGGGCGACCCGTGCGCAGAACCTGGAGGAGAACCTGGAGGAGAACGACAGGAGGGGCCACCTGGGCACAGAACGTGGAGGAGAACGATAGGACAGGCCACCTGTGCGATGAATCTGGAGGAGATCCTGGAGGAGAACGACAGGAGGAGCCACCTGGGCGGAGAACTTGGAGAACCTGGAGGAGAACGACAGGAGGAGCGACCTGGGCTAAGAACCTGGAGGAGAACCTGGAGGAGAACGACAGGAGGGGCCACCTGGGCGGAGAACTTGGAGAAACTGGAGGAGAACGACAGGAGGGGCCACCCGGGGGCAGAACTTGGCGGAGAACCTGGAGGAGAACGACAGGAGGAGCGACCTGGGCGGAGAACCTGGAGGAGAACGACAGGAGGGGCCACCTGGGGGCAGAACTTGGAGGAGATCCTGGAGGAGAACGACAGGAGGAGCAACCTGGGCACAGAACGTGGAGGAGAACCTGGAGGAGAACGACAGGAGGGGCCGCTTGGGCACAGAACGTGGAGGAGAACCTGGAGAACGACAGGAGGAGCGACCTGGGCGGAGAACCTGGTGGAGAACCTGGAAGAGAACGACAGGAGGAGCAACCTGGGCACAGAACATGGAGGAGAACGATAGGACGGGCCACCTGGGGGCAGAACTTGGAGGAGATCCTGGAGGAGAACGACAGGAGGAGCCACCTGGGAAGAGAACGTTGAGGAGAACGATAGGAAGGGCCACCTGTGCGCAGCATCTGGAGGAGAACCTGGAGGAGAACGACAGGAGGAGCGACCTGAGCGCAGAACTTGGAGGAGAACCTGGAGGAGAACAACAGGAGGAGCCACCTGTGCGCAGATCCTGGAGGAGAACCTGGAGGAGAACGACGGGAGGGGCCACCTGGGCACAGAACGTGGAGGAGAACCTGGAGGAGAACGACAGGAGGAGCGACCTGGGGGCAGAACCTGGAGGAGAACGACAGGAGGGGCCACCCGGAGGCAGAACTTGGAGGAGAACCTGGAGGAGAACGACAGGAGGAGTATCTGGGCGCAGAACGACAACAGGAGGTAGGGCTAATGCAACTTTTGGTTGTTATTGATGGTGAGCCAAGATGGACAGCCAGCGGGTGATGTTTTGCCCGTTTTGTGGGGAACATATGAACCGATTGACGCGGTTTTGTTTTTCGTGTGGTTGGTCTTTAGAGTGTTTAAATGGCGCAGATCAGACCGACAGAGTGCATTAGCCGCTCCTCGTTGTCACTTCCGGTTCAATCCCGGAGTTGGGACATTCCCTTTCCGGTTAAATTTAATTTGTAAATTTGTTTTTGGATTTGTAAAAGTGTTTTGTCGCTTGTAAATTTGTCTTGGAGGTTGTAAAAGTGGTTTGCATCTTGTGAAATTGTTTTTCTAAAATGTAAATTTGTTACAGAAATTGTCATTTTGTTTTATGATATGTAAAAATGTTTTTCTAAATGTAAATTTGTCTCAAGCTTTGTAAAAGTGTTTTGCATTATGTAAATTTGGTTTGCACCTCTCGGCCACCGTATTGTCCTCTATCCTCGATGAATAATATCGGGGATAGAGGACAACCCTAGAGCAATATTCTGCTTTAAGCCTTCCATTAATGATGTATTTACATTCGGCTGACCCAAAGAACCTGAAAAGAATGACCAAGAATCCTTTCCTGAAAAACTCCATTGATAATTGGTATAAAGTGCACAAGCATATTGGAGACACTTCATCTACTTCCCGCTTTGCCCCGATATGGGGTAATATACAATTCAGTGCAGGAAGGGCAGATGGTGGCTTTAAAATCTGGAAAAATGAAGGTGTGCAGAAAATAGAAGATGTGTGTTGATAATATTCTCTCAGGGCAGCCTCCTTACATTTGAACAATTGCGCCAGGTGCACGATATTCCGAAAAAACATTTCTTCAAATATTTACAGCTACTGGAGAAACTCACTCACATGATCAAAACATAAAAATGTAATGACTGAACCACCACTATCATATTGAAAATGTCATTATTTAAAAGGACAGAAGCAGGTTTCTTTGTTTTACGAGGCCTTGAAGTGTCATGATAAAGAGTCTGCCACTGATAGGCTGGAAGCATGGCAATCAGATATGCAAGAATTGTATATCTGATTGCCTCTGAATGGGAGGCAGCATGTATCAAAGCCCAGAAACAAACTATTAATACCAGAATGAACTTATTACAAAACAAATGGTTAATGAGAACCTGTATCACACCAGTGAAATTGAACCGTTGGTCCCCTGACGTTCTAGATACCTGCATTAAGTGCTCAGAAGAAAAAGGAACTCTGATTCACTGTGCTTGGGAATGTCCAAAAATCTCCAAGCCAAACTGTGTACTTTAGGTATATATCCAGAAAACTTTAAAACAATCGACTCTGATTTTGGACTCCTGCCGGCCAGGAGGACGATATCTTTATCTAGGAAGAAAATGGACATTCCTCCGATAAGCGTATGGGTGAAGGAGATGGCATACTGTACTGTATTGGAGAAACTCACTCACATGATCAGAGGTAGAACGGAGGAGTCTGAAAATGTATGGAAACAGCTGTTGGAATATCTTGAACAACAAGGTGCTGTGGGATGAAC
Source organism: Amphiprion ocellaris (assembly GCF_022539595.1). Classification (NCBI taxonomy): domain Eukaryota; kingdom Metazoa; phylum Chordata; class Actinopteri; family Pomacentridae; genus Amphiprion; species Amphiprion ocellaris. The sequence goes on from NC_072768.1 coordinate 81,084, forward strand.
TGCTGAATGTTGAGCGTTGTGTCTGTTGTACTATTTTTATTTTTTTTTTCCAAATGTATTCATTCTCGTTTACTTGTCTTTCTGTTTTGCCTTTTGACACCATATTGTCTGAATGTTTGTATAATGTTAAAATTTCAATAAAAATAGTGTTTAAAATTTTTTTTTATCAAGATCTTAATTTCTAGGGCATCAAGGTTACGATTACTATAGATAAGGGAGATAAACTTTGCCAAATGTGAAACCCTGGGGCCTGGACCCTTCCATCCACAAAGTGTATTGGATTCTACCATATCTGGATAGGGTTCTGGACAGCCTGAGATCTTTGGAATTTGTAATTAATTTAGGTCCTTGACTTTGTTTCAGGTGACCTAATAAGAACCGAAAGTGGTAAAAAAAATTGTGGTTGCATTAAAATACACCCCATACTCGGCTATGCATTTATTGGGATTAACTTGTCAGTTCAGCAGTCTATATCATCATCATATCACACAGTCTCTTTTTAAAACTGCCTACCAGTTTTAAATGTTCATACAATCAGACAATGTTTGAATTGCCAGTTAGTTTTGAATGGTGTACTAAACGTACAACTGCAATGTTGTGGAAAAAAGAAATGTCTACTTTTGTTTAAATGAATACCAGTAAATCTATTCAATGATTAATATAAACATGTTAATTTTCTTACATCACACATCCTGACATTGGTCTTCCACGTTTCTTATCCTCCGAGAAGAAACGTGGAAAACCAAGAAGGGCAGCTGTCCTTTCTGTTCTGATTTGTGTCCTACACAAAGTTAGACAAAAGTGAAGTCATGCAATACTACAGTTCTTATGGAAGTTCACATTGACAAATTCACACTATACATACCTCTTTATCCAGGTACTGCATAACACTTTGAAGGGTCAACCTCCTGCTTGAAGAAATGGCTGCTTTATACAACTGCAAGAGAAAAAAAAAACAAAATGAGATGCATGTTTTGAAAAAGATAATGTGAATCAATTTTTAACCTATCTGCATCATCTTATATCGCATGAGTGAGTAAGAGTGAGAGAAAGAGATATTTTGAGTCCTTCTACATGAAACTGCATTTACGTTATCAAGTATTTCTACAAAGAACCAAAAAATCTAGTACAACATTTAAAAAAAGACACAGGGATTGGATCTAACAAATATTTGATATTGTAAGTTGTATAGAAAATAAATTCCAGAATTTCAATCAATAAAAATAAATTAATTTCCCCAAATTTGCCTTTTACAAGCTCCCAAATTGAAAAAAAAATTGCTCCATTGTTTTGTTTAATGTGACAGTGAAAATAATCTATTTGGGACAAATTTGAGGGTGTCAATATGAGCTTAATGAAGCTGTCATTAGGAATAAGAATTACATCAAACCAGATTTTTCTGACCTTTTATGGAATAATCAATTTAATGACCACCAGATTAACAGTAGACTGTAGGGTAAGTAGTAAAAGTAGAGAAAGATAAACTAGACAAGCCACACAGTTCAGACAGTGCTGCACCCTGACAGAGATCTTCATCCCCAGAGCAGCTGCGGTAGAAGAGCTCTGTTGTGATAGAGCGAGCAAGAGGATGAATACAGAGAGAGAGAGCGACGGTAGATAAACAGCGTGAATGCAAGAAATTCACAGTATTTCAGCTCGTTTCATTACTATACGCCGTACAAACACAAATGCCTCCCCTCAAACACTCGGACCATCGACAAATACGTTGACTATATGCAGTAAATATAAGCGTCCAAGTCTTTAGACTTCATTAACTTGTTATTTCACAAGTTAAAACTTATCGTGCAGATGGACAAATAGGGGAGGGGAGGGGAGGGGAGGGGGGCTCAGTTTCGCGGGCATACCGGCACAACTTTAACTGTGTGCAAACTAGCTAGCTAACAAAAGGGTAACGTTAGCCAGAAGTTGCTTGCAGGCAAATGTTGAATTCCAAAGTTTTTTTAATTGCTCCTGTCTCGTCGGAAGCCTTTCTAACCTAAATGAACGCCCCTCAACTAAAATGTCCGCCATGGACAACAGTGGTGTAGTTTAATAATGCGCCATTTCAAACTTTGATTAACACGATGGATTAGCATAGAGAAAAACACGGAAATGTAGTCATATTCGCAAAGCTCTGTCAATGTGCTGATTTTATTCCATTTTATCACAGAAGAAACTGCCATTGTTATTAAATTTTATCAACAAAAACTCAAAAGCACTTTCAGAAGATAACTTACCTCCTCGCTGTCTCTTCTCCCAGCAGAATGACGTATCCCTCCGCCCTGGTCAGTTGCACTCTGCTGCGTCACTGCGTCAGATTGCAGCTAGCTGGAAAAGGGTGTCCCTCCGCAGCTAGAAGTAGTCCACTGCTGTTTCCAATTCAATTCAATTTTATTTATATAGCGCCAATTACAGTCAAATTGTCTCGAGATGCTTTACAGAACCCATATGCCTGAACTAAGAGCAGCCCTAAGGCGACAGTGGCAGGAAAACACTCTTTTAACAGGGAAAAAAACCTTGAGCAGAACCCGGCTTTTTATGTAGGAGACCCATCTGCTGCTGGCCGGGTGGGTTGAGAGAGACAGAAGAGGTAGAGAGGTAGAGATAGAGGGATAGAGATAGAGGGGTAGAGATAGAGGTAGAGGGATGGGAGAAGCGGCGGGAGGGGAACAAGGAACATAGAACACAGTTGGATACATGTATGATCAGATAGATGATATAAAGTAGAAGCTAACATTGAAATTGATTCATAGTTTACTGTTATGATGTATGGCTCTGGCATTAAATATACTACATATATAGCTGGTAGTAAAGGGTTGATTGGTCAATGCCATGAAATTTTCGTGCCAACGCACTGCATTGTGGGGATTGGTTGTGGAAGTTGGCTGGTGGTCGGCGTTGTTTGGATGCGGTAGGGAAGCACTGTGTTTTGGTGTTTTGGTTTAAACTCCAGGGGGATTTTAAACGTGACAGATTCACAGTCAGCTCGAACAAATGCAGGGAGAGGAGTCGTTGGATCCTCTTAAACCTCATTAGGGTCATGGGGGGTGGAGTCTATCCCAGCTGACTGAGGGTGAAGGTTTACCTGGACAGGTAACAGTCTATGACAGGTTCACCTGGACAGGTAACAGCCTATCACAGGGCTACACATAGAGACAAACAATCACACTCACATTCACACCTACAGACAATTTAGAATCACCAGTTAACCTCAGCATGTTTCTGGACTGTGGGAGGAACTTGGAGAACCTAGAGAACCGACACATGTACAGGAGAACATGGAGACTCCATGCAGGAAGATCCCAGGAAGGCCGGGATGGGAACCGGGGACACCAGAGTATCTTCAACATATAGTGAAACTTGTTTAAATTGAAACTTGATGGGTAAATTCTCCACACCAATTTCATTCCTATGTCGGAAAACCACTTCGGCTCAATGACTGCTGTTTTTATATGTCTGTACATTTTGAATTAAAAATGTTATGAAGACAAATCAAAATCCTGCAAAGAAATATCTTTTCCATTTTCTACACCCTCTTTCCCACTCTTACATCTGGCTCACTGCTCTGCAAGTTGCACTAAATATGAACACTCTGTTTAGTAAAATAATGAGATTTATTTCCATTTGGCACAGACTATCCCATCATAGATCTAATGTTGCCCCATTCCATGCAATCTCCTTTACACAAGTATGAAAAGAAATGTCTACTACCAGCATTTTATGGCAAGATACATAAAAAACAATTTTATAATACAATTCTATTTCCTTGATGTAACGGCTAATTTTTTTTTTTTAAAGTCTGCAAATATTTTAGCAATCTGCTAGAAAAAAGCCAAAATATATGGCATGTATGGCTAACTCTTACAGGATTCAAGACAAGAGCTTTACTTGAAAAACAATCACCCGTAAAATAGCCCGGGGCTGAAGGGGTTAAACTGCTCTGTAAAGTTCAGATTGTTGATTGTACTTTTGGCAACAAGAGGGAACTGTTGCCTCAAAAATGTTGAAATCTAAAATGTTCACAACTTCCAATAGAACACACACAAAGGCAGAGAAATATTGATGTAAAAACCTCTTACTAACTAAATTCATTCATTTAAGCACAGGTTAAAATTGGCTTTTTGTTTCATACAGGTAATGCTACTTAATATGCTTCGGGAGGAAAGACAGTTGATTTAACTGCATGTAAAATATGATTATTAAGAAAGAAGCTAAAGTAATGGAAATTAGCTGCAGTAATAGTCAGTAGTGCATTTTTAATATATTTCATTTACTTGGCATGGAGTTTTTTTCATTACAACATGAATGCTTTTAGTTTTAGTGAAGGATCTGAGCACTTCTTCTTCCACTGTACATGTGACATATGTGAGTGTGTTTGTGTTTGTAGGATGTCAGTACGTAAGGTCTGATGCGTGACGGCCTTTTGTCTGCTCCAGTGCACGTCTTTATGTCAGAGCTAATCAGGATTAGCTTCCGTCACAGATCATCCACTACAACTTTACCTCTACGCCCACTTTCTCTTTCATCTTCCAACCTCTCTTCCTCACCTCAGCTCATTCTAGTCTGCTAGCGCCAACTTAAAAATGACATTTTTATAAAAATCTAATTATGACGTGAGCAGCTGCCTTTTAGTGCAGCTGTAGTTTTCTGCTAAATGTGAGACAGCTGTGCAGTTTTACTCACTACCTTTTCTGTCTTTTCCTCCAAAGTGTCCCTGTCACAGGGACTCATCCAGATGTTCAGGTGGGATTGAGGCCAGTGCAGCACTGCCACATTCCAGCCGAGGACCGAGGCTCTGTCACCGTTCTGTTCTCTCAGCTTATCCCTGCTAAGCTCATAATGAGATCTGCCTCCTGTCTCATCAGCTCCATAAATGGTTCTTATTCTCAAATACATCAACAAGCCTCAGTAAATGTGCTGTGATCTGTCCACCTGGCAAACCTGCTGGATGTTCTTCTAGCTCGCCGCCTGATCATCCACCTTCTTTGTTTTGGATCTTCACTAATGTTTCCTCCACAGCAGCTGTTCTTTCTCAGCTTCACCTGAGAAATGTGCATCGCTTCAATGTATGGTTTTTAATCTTTTTGCATGGTTTTTATCTGTTCTGCTGTATTTGTTTTTCCTGTAAAGTGACCTTGAGTGTCAAATAAAATGTATTATTATTATTATTATTATTATGATTATTATTATTACAGCCCACAACAACAACAAACGTGTCCTGTTTTCCAGCTGGTTGAGGCCTGTCCTGAATCCTCGTTAATCACTTTCTGGCTCTTTGCCAGACTTTCTCTTCCTTTTTCCTCAGCTCCAACCATCTTCATCCTTTCTTTCGATTTTTACTGTAAAATTTGATGCAGGAAGATCTTTTTTTTATTTATTGGGATCATCATTAGCCACTGCCAAGGTAGCAGCTACTCTATCCTGAGGTGCATGTGAGAAAAAATGGCATCATAATCCAAAAGGTATTCCAACAATGTAAATCATTTTGTAACAAGCTAACAACCTGTATTTTATTTATTACAAATATACATTGTTAGCTTTAACATGCTCTTAGTGAAGAACAAGTGCTTATGATGCAGAAACATCAGCATTTTTCTCCTGCAACAGCTCAAGTTGGAGTTAATTTAAGTTCTTGGGCCCCTTTCCAAAAGTCTCATAAATCTAGTCATGAAGTGATATTTGTCAAAGTATACAAAAATAAAAAGTCACAATATCCCCTCAGAAATGTGTAATCATTTGTAGTTTTTTCTAATCTCTGCTTTATCATGAGATACTGAGTGATTTTATGTTGAAGAGGTTTCATCCTTTCATAAAACTGTTTACTGATGTCTCTAGAGTATCTACAGTCCAGTACTCTAGTATACAGTATATACAGTATGTAGTATCTACAGTATATAATATCTCTAGTATACTGTATAGACAGAGATGAAAGTGGCTGTTGGCAAAAAACCCTGAAAATTTTTTTTCTAAGCAACTTTGCCAAGTGAGCGCCGAAGGTGCTCCAAGAGGCTGCCAAAGGCAGCCTTATGCGAGTGCCGAATAATAAATTATAATAGTGTCATTGTTACAATTAAATTAACAGAGCATTATAGTCTTTATTAACAATAAGAATATATATAAAAAATTAAAATGTCAATGTCAACTTTATTTATATAGCACATTTACAACTAAAAAAGCCCAAAGTGCTTCACAACAATAAAATACACTGAAAGATGACACATAACTTTAAAATTAGCAAAGTCATAAAAATAGAATAAAAACAGAAATTATACTATGCAAATAAAATAACATATTTAGCACATCTGATGATTAAAAAGCCAGGGAGAAAAGGTGCGTCTTAACAAGAGATTTAAAATGCTCAAGTGACTCAGCAGCGCTGACGTGAAATAAAATAGAAGATAAAATGACCACGCAATATTCAATGAAGATAAAATTTAAAAATGACCAAACAATATAGATCTTCAATAGAGTCTATCTTATCAAAAGCATGCACAAATGATATCTATTCACTCAAAAAAAAAGAAAAAATTGAGGTCTATTTTTGTAAAATAAAAAAAAAGTTCCTAGTTTGTCTAATTTCCTGATATATTCAGACAAGAAATCGTCGTTCGTATCTTTCTTTTCTAAAACATGCACAAATAATATTCATTACAAAAAAAAATGAAAAAAATATTCTAAGTCCTGACCTGAAAAAAATTTCGGCAGAACTTCCCCTAAGGGCCAAGCCCAGAATTTCATAACCCCCTTCCCTCATTAAAAGAATAGCACAAAACTGTGAAAATGTTAATAAAAATGCGGAAACATTCCTGTTAACATGTTCAGTAATGTAAACTATTCAGTAGTTTAGTACCCCATATTTCATATATTAATCATTTCATACTCTAGTCTAGATGTGTCACTAATCTATTATAAGGATTATATTATAATATCATTAAGACAGGAACCTTAAGACACAGTAAACTTTCAATATATTGATATCTATTTTTGTAAAATTAAAAAAAACGTACCTGGTTTGTCTAATTTCCTGATATATTCAGACAAGAAATCGCCGTTCGTATCTTTCTCTTCTAACCACGACCACCGGAACGCGTTCTTGACTGTCGCGTCTATAGCACGCACGTCAGCGTGCCTGTCTACCTGTTTAAACATTGTCCTGACAGGTACGGGTCATTACATTTACACAAAAGCAAAGGTTGTCTATTCAATGAGCGCTATTCAATGATTAATCTCTCCTTTGTACTCAAAACTGGCGCTATTCAGTGCATCCGCTCTCGCAAATTCTCGCAGCAATGTATTCAGCATTAGATTGGAATCGCGTCAATGAACGAGATTCAAAATGGCTGCCTCCGTACAGGAATATAAACAACAAACAACGCATTAGCGATAAGAATACGATTTTCAAAAAGAATACTATCAATCAAATTCTGATTTTCACTGAAAACTTCGATCAATTTTCCCAGATTCCCGGAAATGAACTCACAAAATTTGAAATCCCGGATTTCCGGTAAAACCCGGAAAACTTTCATCTCTGATACAGTATACAGTATCTATAGTACAGTAGCTACAGTATATAGTATCTATAGTATATAGCATCTATAGTAAATAGTATCTACAGTATACATTCTGTCTAGTATATAGTATCAATATCAGTATCTACATCATATAGTATCTCTGGTATATAGTATCTACAGTATACAGTATCTACAGTATTTAGTATCTACAGTGTATGTGTATATATATATATATATATATATACATACACACACACACACAGTATATAGTATCTCTAGTATATAGTATCTACAGTATACAGTATCTACAGTATACAGTATCTACAGTATATAGTATCTACAGTATATAGTATCTCTAGTATACAGTCTACAGTATATAGTATCTAGAGTATATAGCATCTCTAGTATAGAGTACCTCTAGTATATAGTATATACAGTATATAGTATCTACAGTATACAGTATCAATGTATCTACAGTATATAGTATGTACAGTATATAGTATCTATAGTATATAGTATCAATGGTTTCTACAATATATAGTATCTACAGTATACAGTATCTCTAGTATATAGTATCTACAGTATTTAATATCTACATTATATTGTATCTACAGTATATAGTATCTACAGTATAGTAGCTACAGTATATAGTATCTACAGTATATAGTATCTACAGTATATAGTATCTTAGTATATAGTATCTACAGTATATAGTATCTCTAGTATATAGTATCTACAGTATATAGTATCTATAGTATATAATATCTACAGTATATAATATCTCTAGTATACAGTATCAACAGTATCTACAGTATATAGTATCTCTAGTATATAGTATCTATAGTCTGTAGTATCTACAGTATACAGTATCTACAGTATATAGTATCTATAGTATATAGTATCAATAGTATATAGTATCTACAGTATATAATATCTCTAGTATACAGTATCAATGGTATCTACAGTATATAGTATCTCTAGTATATAGTATCTATAGTCTGTAGTATCTACAGTATATAGTATCTACAGATTACAGCATCAACGGTATCTACAGTATACAGTATCTACAGTACATAGTATCTATAGTATATAGTATCTACAGTATATAATATCTTTAATATACAGTATCAGCGGTATCTATAATATACAGTATCAGGGTTTTGAAGATCTTACATTAGATTCCATTAGTTTTGTTTTAAAAGATACATGAAGATCTAGGGGCTGCACAGTGGCGTAGTGGTTAGCACTTTTGCCTTGCAGCGAGAAGGTCCCTGGTTCGCGTCCCGGCTTTCCCGGGATCTTTCTGCATGGAGTTTGCATGTTCTCCCTGTGCATGCGTGGGTTTTCTCCAGGTACTCCGGCTTCCTCCCACAGTCCAAAAATATGCTGAGGTTAATTGATTCCTCTAAATTGCCCGTAGGTGTGAATGTGTGAGTGCTTGTTTGTCTATATATGTAGCCCTGCGACAGACTGGCAACCTGTCTAGGGTGTCCCCTGCCTTCGCCCGAGTCAGCTGGGATAGGCTCCAGCCCCCCCCCGCGACCCTAGTGAGGATTAACCGGTGTATAGAAATGGATGAAGATCTGGGTGACTGTGGTAAAGATTGGCTGAACGTAGTAGCAGCACTGCATTATTTTTTATGTTTGACTGATGGTAGTCTGGTAGAAAAAGGTCATTTTCACTTTCTGTCACAAACCCCTGCTGGTGGGAATCTTCAGCTTGCTGTCGTGTTCAGTGATGACAACAGTTTATAGGTTACGAGGATGATGTCCCGAGGAAACGTTTCCCTGCTGCTAATCTGCGATTGCTCACGGTCCAGGATTGTGCTTCGACCTTCAGGTTAATCCTGTTAGCCCCCAGGTAGCCGCTGTGGAAATCTCAGCAGATCTGTGCTGGCGGTACTACACTCTGGATCTCTACAACATGCAGAACCACCTGTAGACACTCAGGTAAGAAAAACACCTCTGTTATTCTGTACTCAGGGAAATACATGACTTTATGAATGATTTGAGAGGCACAAATAATGCCAGCATGTTAATCTTAGGTCAGTGTTGAGATCTTAGTGTAAAGACAATTGGTCAGTCAGGCAGAGAAGTTGCTGTTTAAACGAAATACAGAAATTTTCCTGATAGAACAGCATACTGTAGTGAGAGTGCATGTGTCCAGAATGATTTGAAGGCTTAGAAATTTATAGAAGCTTAGTTTGAAGAGAAATTATAAAAAGTCTGAACACGTTTGGATTGCTTGTGTATTTGATGACTGAAAAAGATGATATATGATTGAAAAAACACACGTCAGGAGGAGAATGAATGCAAATTAGTTGTGGGGCAGCAGTATTTAATCAGGAAAAGGCCTCTGTGATCTCTGCTGACTGGAACAGTGTCAGAAATCACAATATGAGCTCACAGTTCCAACTGTTCAAAATGCTTTTTAAAAGAAGTGTTATATGTGGATTTTCCACAGATTAACACTCCCACAATGAAAAAAGTGTGACAGCAGTGACATCTCGGCCAGACCTTTGTTATTTTAGGCCTAAACTATGTGTTTCCATAGATCTGTAATAATCTACTTTAGGTATGAAACACTGAGAACAGAGAAAACTAAAGTGTAGTTTGGCTTTTGTTTTAGTCAAATACTGTATCTTTGACATTTTAGATTTATTTTCGAAATTCACTCCCACATTCTTGCAGTTTTTTAGTCTAGAATACAATCTGCTGCATGGTGTAGATCTAACCTCAACCCTGTTAGTTTAAGGTTAGCTTGAGGTTTTGATATGATGCAAGCAGAAATAATTCTTACATTTTTGTTGCAACAAAAGCGAGTTTAAATTTTGACATTTAGCAGTGACCACTGTCCTGTTTGCCCCTAACCCAACCCTAACCCTGCAGCTTCAGTGGCTCTAACCCTAACCCTCCAGCTTCAGTGGCTCTAACCCTAAAGCTTGTTTTATGCTTACCACGTCCGCGAGGTCCGTGCGGCTCCGTGCAGAAAAATTACGTCATTTTCGCACCCACGCCCCCTCCAGCGGCCTTTCCGTGCGGAAAATTTCCGCTCCGCACACCTCCACATTTTTCTAACCAACGCGGAATGAACCGCACGGAAAAACATGGCGGAGGGCCAGGACCTACTCATAGCTGAAGTCTAAAAATACGTGCACTTATATGAGTCATCTCACAGAGATCACCGTGGTAACCGGGTTATGAACTATTCATGGTGTGAAATAAAACTAACTGCTGAAATGCTTTTATTCGGTAAAATGCCGTGTTGTAAGTGGTGTAAACAATGGCAAACTTCTTCTCTAGTTTAGTACCAGAGGAGACCAGGTAGACATGTGTTTGAGCTATACAGCCCCCTGCAGTTTGAAAGCAGACTTCTTCTCCTCTAGTTTATTACTAGAGTAGACCAGGTAGACGTGTGTTTGGGATACACTGCCCCCTGCAGTTTGGGAGCAGACGCGCACGGAGTATAAATGCACACACGTTCTCTCGCACGGATTTCCGTGCGGCTGATTTCCGCGCGGCTCGTTCGTGCGGAAAGTATATTCCAGCCTTAACCCTGCAGCTTCAGTGAATCTAACCCCAACCCTGCAGCTTCAGGGGCTCTAACCCCAACCCTGCAGCTTCAGTGGCTCTAACCCCAACCCTGGTGCTTCAGTGGCTCTAACCCCAACCGTGCAGCTTCAGTGGCTCTAACCCCAACCCTGCAGCTTCAGTGGCTCTAAAGCTTGTTTTATGCTTACCGCATCCGCGAGGTCCGTGCGGCTCCGTGCGGAAAAATTACGTCATTTTCGCACCCACGCCCCCTCCAGCGGCCTTTCCGTGCGGAAAATTTCCGCTCCGCGCACCTCCACATTTTTCTAACCAACGCGGACGGAGCCGCATGGAAAAACATGGCAGAGGGCCAGGACCTACTCGTAGCTGAAGTCTAAAAATACGTGCACTTATATGATTCATCTCACAGAGACCACCGTGGTAACCGGGTTATTAAGTATTCATGATTTGAAATAAAACTGCTGAAATGCTTTTATTCGGTAAAATGCTGTGTTGTAAGTGGCGTAAACAATGGCAAACTTCTTCTCTAGTTTAGTACCAGAATAGACCAGGTAGACGTGTGTTTGAGCTACACTGCCCCCTGCAGTTTGGAAGCAGACGCGCACGGAGTATAAATGCACACACGTTCTCTCGCACGGATTTCCCTGCGGCTGATTTCCACGCGGCTCGTTCGTGCGGAAAGTATATTCCAGCCTTAACCCAAACCCTGCAGCTTCAGTGGCTCTAACCCTAACCCTGCAGCTTCAGTGGCTCTAACCCTAACCTTGCGGCTTCAGTGGCTCTACCCCAACCCTGGTGCTTCAGTGGCTCTAACCCTAACCCTGCAGCTTCAGGGGCTCTAACCCCAACCCTGGTGCTTCAGTGGCTCTAACCCCAACCCTGCAGCTTCAGGGGCTCTAACCCCAACCCTGCAACTTCAGAGGCTCTAACCCTAACCTTGCAGCTTCAGTGGCTCCAACCCCAACCCTGCAGCTTCAGTGGCTCTAACCCTAACCTTGCAGCTTCAGTGGCTCTAACCCTAACCCTGCAGCTTCAGGGGCTCTAACCCCAACCATGGTGCTTCAGTGGCTCTAACCCCAACCCTGCAGCTTCAGGGGCTCTAACCCCAACCCTGGTGCTTCAGTGGCTCTAACCCCAACCCTGCAGCTTCAGAGGCTCTAACCCTAACCTTGCAGCTTCAGTGGCTCCAACCCCAACCCTGCAGCTTCAGGGGCTCTAACCCCAACCATGGTGCTTCAGTGGCTCTAACCCCAACCCTGCAGCTTCAGGGGCTCTAACCCCAACCCTGCAGCTTCAGAGGCTCTAACCCTAACCTTGCAGCTTCAGTGGCTCTAACCCTAACCTTGCAGCTTCAGTGGCTCCAACCCCAACCCTGCAGCTTCAGTGGCTCTAACCCTAACCTTGCAGCTTCAGTGGCTCTAACCCCAATCCTGGTGCTTCAGTGGATTATTTTGATGGGCTGATCACGGCGGATAATACGCACATTTAAGATTTAGTCAGACAAGAGGCCCGCCTGCTGAGTCTGGAAATCTCTATTTGGAATCAGTGTCCTGGGTCTGTTCCATGTTCTCTCTGCTTTCGTATATTTGACTGATTTCTGTGTGTCTAACTGACTTAATTGACTGAACCCTCTGCCACCTGTGGAGCCTCTTGGTAAAGCAGCTTATGCAGCTCTGAGGCCTGTCGAGGTTAAACCTTTTAATGTCCTCTAACTTCTGACTTCTGTGTGGGTTTAGCAGGGCAAACGTGATCCTGATGTTAAATGGTTGATTGACAATTGTAATTGTGCAAATGTGCCTAAATGTGTGAGAAATCTGCTAAAAAAAAAAAAGTCAAGATTTGCATGAGAAAAATAGTTTAGACAGTTTTTCAGAATCACCTGTAGACAATCAGGTAAAGAAAACAAATCAGCTATTCTGTACTCTTACTTAATGGATGATTTAAGAGGTAAGAAAAAAAAGAAAAACAGAATGTTGATCTGATTTGAGGTTGGACCCAAACTGTCCCAGAGTTAAAAGCAAAAAACAGAAAAAAAAACTGAAGCAGGTGATTGTCCTTCATCAGACCTCATCAGCTGCAGTTAAGGATTGTCTCACTAATGAAGGGAAACATGATGAGGATTTATTATCAGCATTATCATTTGATGAAGGGCTTTTTAAGAGGCTGGTTTTGTGGGTTTGTTCAACAGGATGTTTAACTGGGCGGTGAAAGTGGTTCCTCAGCCTCCTGAAGCTGGTGGAGCAAACGATGCTGCCGACACTTCTGCTGCTGTACGACAACACAAAAACACACTCAGCCTGCATCTTTACAATGAAATTCTGTGTATTTATTGTTGCTCTTCTCTCTTACTTTGCAGAAGCCTCAAAAAAACAGAGACGGTAAAGATTATTTGCAATCACTTCAGATTTGCATGAACCTCCACAGTTGTCTGCCTGTGTGTTAGGGTTAGGTAAGGTCATTTGTGATGATCCTTTTATGCCTAAAATACTGTTTTTATTGCATCCCACAGTGAAGAGTCCTCCACTGACAAACATAGAGGAGGGTTCAGATGACAGGTGAACTATTTCTTCTTCTTATGCATCAGTGAGGATGTATTAATGAGGGTGTAATGACATCTTTCTGTCTGTATTCACCTTCTCTACAGTCAGGGCCAAACTGGAGTATTAGGCTGGCTCTCTAACGGGTTCGTCAGCGCTCTACCGCAGCCTTCTGGCTCCCCTCGACTCAACAGGGCCAACTCTGAAGCCAGGGTGAGTATAAAGAAATATAGTCCACTAAAATCAGGTGTGTTTTAAAGCTCACTGCACATCAGAGCCACGAAGGCAGCTCTAAATTGAAGGAATTCAACAGGCAGAATTAGTTTCTGACATGTCCGGCCGATATCTGGATTTATTTCAGTGTCAGGTCTCAACCAGTCACTTGTTATGTAGCTGCTTCCTGAGCACAGTCCAGTAAAACTTCTGTGAGACAAATTTCACAGGAAATCTCCTTTATACTTTGACATTCAAGAGTTTTCCATCTGGATGGAACCAGGGGAAGAACTGAGACAGCTCTTTATTATGAAGTACACTGACTGACCTTGTGTTAGTGCAGAAAGATTAAAGGTTGTCTGGTGTCTGTACAGTTTAAAGGTCAGAAAATTCAGCTCTGAATATCTAATTTCTCAGTTGTAGCATTTGCCAGCGTATCTTTCAATCTGCTGGGAAAGCATCAATGTTAATGGAGAGATTTAATTCATCAGTTTTAACACAGATTACATTTCCATGAACCTATGCATCAGTTCATGAATGCTGCAAATTCTCCTCAAGCAATGATTTTATCGGAGAAGGTATTAATATTGTACTAATACTGTAAACATCTGGAAGGACAACAGAAAGACAGAAGATGATTTTTTTCCTCGTTTTTCTCTCGTTTTTTCTGCACAGCAGCCAGGAGAAGATGGAGAAAGGTACTGTATGATAAAATAACAAGTGAATAACTAATCAAAAAATGTCCTCTTTGAAAGATAAATCCAAGGCTGTTTCTCTGGCAGGTCTGGAGTGATCGGTTGGGTGGCTCAGGGTCTGACCAAAGTTTTGCCTCAGCCTGATGACAAATACAAAGAGACCGACAACGCCAACAATGACGAGCACACAGAGGTGAGAAAAAAGACACGAGTCCTTTACAGTGTAAAACACACAGTCAGTCACAACAAACAACATACTTATAGCCTTAAATTCAGTGTTATAAAACACATCCTTAATTAATTTCCAGTTTCTTCAATTAGCAAATTAATCTTTATCCTTAGGAGTCATGAATCTAACACAAGGCTAGTTACCTGTTTAATAAAATTAACTTAAATATAGATGATCAAATGGATAAATCACATCCTGCAGAGCCTGTCAGTTCTGTGACACTTGACGGAAGCAACTTAATGCTGGCTTATAAGAGTAATCATGTGTCAGGATTAAGCTTACAAAGGAAGTTGCAGGGGGGTTTATCCAGATTATTAACTTCACTGCTGTTAAAACCAGGCTCTTTATGGGATAACACTTGTAACCTGGAGTCCTTGACGCTGAAAATGCAAAGCATCCGTTACAAATAACTTATATTTCTAGTGGGAATAATAATGTATAGAGATGTTGTTGATAAAAACTGATTTTAAAAAAAGCCAAAACCAGTGCAAACATTAGCTTAATTTAAAAGATCTCAGTTTTTCACTTGCAACTGAAAAGAGATAGAAATTCTAAATACTGTCTGGAATTAAAGTATTTGTTTTCTATTTTCTTTACTTTAAATGCATTTTTCTCTGCTTTTCCAGGTGTATGATGTAGAAACAATGCCAGGTATGCTATTTTTCCATCATTTGCTATGTTAAATACATGTTCAAATACATGTTTAAAAAATGCTGCATAAACAGGAGAAATTTCATCTAAACCATTATAAAAATAAGAAATTACCTGTGATGAATGCTGTGCTAATCACGGCTAATTGTGTTATTTTGTTTATTCAGATTATGATCCTCTTCCACACATCCCTGTGGTGGAGATGTTGTCAGAAGATGAGGCGTCAGAAGTAGAGAGTTTATCTCCTCAGTTTCCTCCCAAGTGAGTTTAAACCACCTCCAGCTCACATTTACATCCTTTAAAGCACCTAAACCTTTTTATACAAATCTCACAGGGGAATAATCTGCACTAAACAGCCTAGACTGGCCTTTAATGAACCCACTGACTCCATATGTTTACATGTTCTGCTGACATGCATCTGTTTCTGCTGCAGTGTGGTAAACTGGATAAAGCAGATGATCCCTCAGCCGGTGATACTGCCCCCTGGTGCCGTACCGCTTGAACCGTCCTCCAAATCCTCTCGCTCGTCTCTCGACAAAAGTACGTCAAGTCTGCAAATCTCAGTTGAACCAGAGGCAAATTTTGTCTTTGTTGAAATATTTTACTCTGACTTTTCTCTTTGCAGTTCTGTCTCCGCCGCCTGAATCTCTCAGTGGAATCTCCCTGGATACCGACAGCAAGACCTCCGGGTGACTTTCACTTTCCTCAATGATCTCAATGGGCAAGAACAGGGATTTCAATATATTTTGTCGTGAATCTGCATTTTTTTTAGTCTAATGAAGGCAGATATTCTTTTCTAGAGTGTTACCTAAGAGTATTTTTCAGAGTTCAGACTGTCCCTGTGCAATAGTACGACCATAAAACTGAAACTGAGTTGACTTTTGGCATCACTAAGTTTAGTAATTTACACCACAGCCCTCACAACTGTGGCTAAAAATAAGCCTTCCATGAAAAGTCCTATTCTACATCTCTGCTACTTTCCTCATATTATACCGAGATTTTTAAATTGGCTCCGTTTTACACTTTAAAACAAACATGACGTAATGGAAACAGAATATTACTATTACTGCTAGCCGTTTTAAGACAGAGGTGGATACTGTCTTATCCAAAAATCTGATACACAACTTTACCAGTTGAAGCACATTGAAGTTCAGATGTGAGGGTTTTAATTGGCTAAATTTGTGTTCATCTATGGGACACAAGTGACTCTACACAGAATTTACTGATTTTTGCTGAGGAATTATCCTCAGAAAAAACTCACTCTGAAGAACATCCAGCTCATTAGTGTTTCTCTCCACAGGGTGGTCGGCTGGTTCGTGACTGGTCTGGGTTTGAAGCTTCCTCAGCCGGCTCTTCCACAGAAAGATGACGCTGAGGTAAGTTCTGCTTCTTCCCCTCTAAACTATTATTAACAATAATAATATTACCATCTGTCACTTTTTGGTAATTCTTTGTCATACACAGCAACTTACACCACAGTTTGCCTTTTTTTGTTTCTGTTTTAGGGTGCTGCTGAAGTCCTACAGAAAGGTGAGTTTTATTCATGAATTTTATTTTGTATATTCTTGCCAATGGCTGCACAGTGGCGTAGTGGTTAGCACTTTCGCCTTGCAGCGAGAAGATCCCTGGTTCGCGTCCCGGCTTTCCCGGGATCTTTCTGCATGGAGTTTGCATGTTCTCCCTGTGCATGCGTGGGTTTTCTCCGGGTACTCCGGCTTCCTCCCACAGTCCAAAAATATGCTGAGGTTAATTGATTATTCTAAATTGCCCATAGGTGTGAATGTGAGAGTGCTTGTTTGTCTGTATATGTAGCCCTGCGACAGACTGGCGACCTGTCTAGGGTGTCCCCTGCCTTCGCCCGAGTCAGCTGGGATAGGCTCCAGCCCCCCCTGCGACCCTAATGAGGATTAAGCGGTGTATAGATAATGGATGGATGGATGTTCTTGCCAATACCTTTTTTCTCGAGTGCCACAATTCACAGTTCAGTCAAGTGGATTAATATCAGATGTTGTCCTTGGAGAGTTACACCAGAAAACATCTTTGTAGCAACAAGGGACGCATTTTCATTCCTATATTTGACAGCTTTTTCTCCCTCTTAATATCTGTGAAGTATTGCATATGTGTTCTCTGCTGAATCCTGTTTTTGCCCCCGATAGTTGTTGAAGAGGTGTTTTGGTCCGACGGTCAGAGCCTAACTCAGTCCCTCTTCTCCTTCTGTTTCAGGGGGGAAGGCGCTGCGAGCCCCTTAAACAGCAGGAGGAGATGACTGGGCGATGCTCTGATTCCCACAGATAGACAAAAACCATGTTGGCACAACTACAGTACTGTAAAATGTGCAGCTCAGCGCGGGAACTATAGGCAGCTGTAAAAAAACAAAAACAAAAAAAAAAAACAGAAAAATACAAGAATATAGAGATATATTCAACTCACCTTACTGTCCTCGGTACAGTTTCATATGAATGTATTTTAAATTAAACGTGTACTGTAATATTCTCAGCTTAATTAGATGTGTTTTTGTCTTCAGTCTCTGTGATTATGAATTTTGCACATTTTCTGTTTGACACAGAAACATGTAGTAATTGCCATTCATTTGAAATTGCTGCAGGTTTCAACCACAAAAGTTTGTTACTTTTTGTGATTGGGCCTCAGTCAAGTTAAACTATATTCATGTTGCCATTTTCATATACAGAAAAAAGAGCAAAAATAGACTAAAAGTTCTGATCAACTGGTCACAAGTTTAAAACTAACATGGTTGTTAGCTCACAATAAAACACTCTGTCTTTCTAGAAATGTCGAAATAATGCTTAAAGGGCAGCTATGATCGTTTAGATTTCTATTATATGAAAATATTACAATCTACTGTATAGCTCTATTTTTTCTTGATTTACTGTAGAGACAAGTGCTATCAAAGTTTTATTTTCATCTCTAAGTCTTATTCCTTTTTATCCCTTATCTTAAAGTCTATGTGTTATTTGTGGCCATGCTACAGTCTGTGAGCTTTTGGAGCTTTAGTTGAACAACACAAATATAACGGCAATAGATGCAACGTGAAGCCGATTTGATCCACTTGATTAGTTTCTTTGGCCTTGAACTGTGAATTGTGGCCTAGAGGTGAACTGTGGTGATGTTCCAGAAGGTTTGGCTTGATTTCAAAAAACTATACATGCAGAGAATGTAGCAAAGACATCAATACTGTAATGTAAATATACTGCAGGAATAATAAAGATTCAGTGTCTGAAGTGATTTATGTGGTGCTTTTAGCAATAATCTACTGCATCTGATAGATATAGACATGGTACACCTTCTGTACCTCTCTGAATCCTCAGCAAATTAAGCTTCATTAAATGAGTGATTGTGAATAGTCTGCACACCAGACAAGACACTTCTTTCATTTCCCAACAAAGAACTGCTAAAGGCCTATTCATCCTACAAATTAAATACAATTAGAGTTGGATTATAGGTTGGCCATCCCTTTTGTTGTATAGAGTATACAACATTCCTGTGCAATATCACTTAAATGTAAAATTATTCAAAATTTATCACCTCTCTTATTGCATTATTTCAAAATTAACAAAGTGTTTTTTGCTTATGGACACTTAAATACAAATCCTTTAGGTCCACCTGTATTAAAAATACAGGCCCCAAAATACAAACATCTGCATGTCAGCATCATGCCTCCATATAGTAAAGAATTGCCAGAAGAACTGAAAAATCGAACTGTAAACCTTAGTACCACTAATCAGAGCCACAGTAGCCGTCCTTCTGAAGTCTGACTCCACGGACAAATCACTGTTTTCATGATGTAGCTCTGAAACACAGATGAGCAGGTGTTTTCAGACTTGGCACAGGTGCTATCAGTGGAAATCATAGTTTCTGTGAGACCTCAGACAGTGTGTAGGACGGTTCATAATGTCAGCATCTATGGACAACATTCAAGAAATAAACTTTTGCTTGCTCTTCAACACAAAACTGCAAGATTAAACTTGACTAAGGAGCATTGAACGAAGCCTGTTGAATATTGGGAGCATGTTCTCTGGTCAGATGAGGTCGAGATGAATCAGCTTAGATGGTGTCATGTTTGCCATTAACCTGTCCAGGTCCACCACAGAGAATGCATAGTCCTGACAGTGAAGCTCAGAGGTTCGAGTGAGTGCACACTGGGGACACCATGAATGTCTGTAGATAAACCAAAATATCAGCTGACAAGATGAATTCCAGTCTCAGGAAGCTCTGCATACAGCTTGGAATATTCTAGAATGATAATGATCTGAAACACAATGCCAAGATCTGACGTTTCTGAAGAATAGAAAGGTACCTGGCTGAGTATCTCCTGATTTGAATCCAACAGAACACCTCTGGGCTGTTTTAAAGGAGAAAATAGTAGCATCATCTTTAAAGAATGGTAGAACATCTTTCCACAACTTTGTCCAACACTGGCATCATTCCTGCAGAGAATGATTTAATCTGTGACTATAAAGGAGGATGTATAGAATTAGATTTGAATCTCACTAATGAGAGTTTCTCTGACTTTTGTTTCATTGTGTTCCCATTGATAGGTCTGTATACTTGATATAGTTAATCTAAACTGTAGTTTTGAAGTTTATACAAGAGCAAATGTCATGTAGTTTAAGTTACAACAATGCATTGACTGTAAGGGGACATTCCAGTGATACTGCACAGGAGTGAATTTTCTGTTCTATGCTGTATTTATGTTAAAGAAAGAACACTACGCCATGCATCCACCGCATTCTCCTAACTTCTTCCACACAAAATGATCCTCATTATCCTCTCATAGTTTCATCCAAACTCAAACCTGACATGGTCCTGGAAGACGTGGAATCGGACAGCGAGGGCCAGCAGAAAAGTCATTCCAAACCTGCAGCGGCATCTACATCCTTGACTCCACCATCACCTTCTGCACACCAACAGCAGACACAGTCCAACTCAGTGGAGCCTCAGAAGTGCAATGACGCTGAGGCTGAGCCAAAACCATCAGAGGACCCGACGCAAACATGTCAGGAAGATGCTGAGACCCAGACGGGCCGCTGGACGCCATTTATTGAAAGCATCAAAAAGGAGGCTGAGGATGTTGCTTTGGCTACTATGGAGGAACGGTAAGGAAGGCGGAGAGCTGCAGACCTTATTTTATCAGATAATAATTTAAATTACTGCAAATTAGGAGCACCAGTTCAATGATATGCAAAGTGCTGAGGAATAGTCAAAATACTGGACCATGACCACCCCATAATCCCAACTTTTCCATCTAAACCATCTGTAACAGACACTGCAAACCTCAACGTGTTTTATGTTTAAATATTCTACATCATATTTCAGAGCTCAGTCTCAAAGCATTGGCAATAACACGCACCTTAATTACCTTAAAGAACAAAGAGTAGATTTACATCCATCAGAAAGTGGTCAAAATGTTGGAAACAGCTAAATTCACTTGGTTTTATGGCGGGCCAGATGGTTTTTGGTGGGATCTAAAGTCGAAGAGGTAACGACTAAGGCATCAAATATTAGATTTACGACATCATAACATTTCCAGGACTATACATTCCTGTCTTCTTTTCTTGTGTCTCCAAAGTCTGCTCCAGGAGAGGGTGGAGATGGCCCGTATGGCTGAGGAGGTGGCCAGGCAGACAGCTGAGATGGCTATCAGACAGATGACTAGTGAGGGACAGTCCATCAAACTGTCACTGGGGAGTCAGGAGCTGCTGGAGGAGCCTGAAGCCGAGTAAGATACCGTCCTCAGTTAGACAAGGAGAGAAAAACATGTGGTTTATGCATCACAAAAGATCAAAAATGAACAAATGCTTATGACAGAGTAGAAGAAAACCAAAGAAAGTTCCAGTTCACATGTCAGTCCTTACCAGGACAAAAAATATAAAGAAATAGATCAGAAACAGAGTTCAGGAAACCAGGTGAAGGCAGTTTGACATCCCAAAGGATATTTTTAAAGTAAGGCGGGGAATCTCATTTCCATTTCATTGTAATGCTAGGGAAAGTTTTTGGAGCTGCTGATGGATAATTTTAATCTAAATGTTTTGATCCTGTCCAATCCTTTTGCCCATTACTCATCTTAATGCCTCTTTGACATCAAGAGAATGTGTTGCTGGAGAGAAATGGCCAACAAAGTGTGAGATTAAATGTTTGGAGGCAGGGATTCTGGTCTTAAGATCATAAAATGATGTTGTTTGAGAATCATATCAAAGTGAGGTAAAATGCTTGACAACATTTCTAATTTTAGAGACAGAAAACACGTGACAAGGAGGGAAGTTCCCTCACCTGATGTTCAATGAAACATGCAACACTTGGTAACGGAGAGATATTTAACAGCAAGCAGGCCCTTTTCTGCCCAGTGTTAAAAAATAACCTCTATCAAGCCTGGCGTAAAAGAGCGGTTCTGACATCTAGGAGCATAAATGGACAATTCTCAGAAACCCAGCACTCTTTGACTTGCCTTAAATGCCCTAAATCTCACACAGTTACACAAAAATGAAGCCCTTCAGTGGTTCAATGAGTAAATTTAGTTTGGAAAATAAAATGGTCATTAAGGAGGCTTCAGGAAATGATACTGGGAGGGATTTAGTTTCCAGAAACTCCAAGCTTTACCATTAATAATAGGATTGAAGACAGAAGACCACTCTCTGGTCATTTCTATAAGTTATCAGTGATGTGACGCTGTGTGTTCACCAGGCTGCTACAAGAAGACGAGAGCCAGGTGGAGTCCTATAAAGTCTCAGAGTAAGAATGAAAATGGGAACTTCTTGGGTTTTTAGCTTCTTTGTAGGACCTTCAGCCAACTTAGTCGTTGTCTTAGCATGTGTATGATGCTCCTCTTGTGCTGTGCCTAGAAACAGTAATACAGTATAGTGTGTGTGTGTGTGTGTGTGTGTGTGTGTGTGTGTGTGTGTGTGTCTGTGTGTGTGTGTGTCTGTGTGTGTGTCAGTGTTTGCTATTCAGCACTATTCAACTCAATACCACAGTGCAAAATATACTCAGTATTATTGTTTGGCTTTATTCTTTTATCAGTACCAGTGCCTCAGCAAATAAGATTTTACACCTTATGCTATTCTACTGTAAACCGGAGGGAGAACAATGTCTAGTTTCTTCTAGTTTTTGTTTAAATTAGTGGATGATCCTCCAACTGATTTAAAAACTGAAAGATGTGTGTATGCATGTTCTCATTTGTTTCCAGAAACCCACAGAGGTCAGAATATTTCATCATCTTACAGCAACACCATTTCTTTAGATTTCCTCAAACTAGTAAAATAATTTCAGTACTATTAAACAATTAGTAAGGTCTATGTCATCCCAAAAACATTAAAGAAAAAAGATTCTATCTAATAGAGAAAGGGAAATATGGTTGAGGGACCGCATAATAATAATAAATATAATAATAATAATAATAATAATAATAATAATAATAATAATAATAATAATAATAATAATAATAATAATGATGAGTAACAATCAGTAATAACAGTAACAATATTCTGTTTTACATTTAAATAATAATATTATGAAAAATAATAAGAATTAAAATTATTAATTCAAAATGTATAACAATTTTATTACTGTTATAACTATAATGGCTTTATTACAAATAGGTATTACGTTATTATTTTCTTTTTTTGGCCTTTTGTTGGCTTTATTTAATAATCAGACAGGAAAGCAGGGAGAAGGATGGGGGAAGACATTAAAGGGCGGTATAAAGGGCTGTGAGCGTTCTTGGGTCGCTCACTCAACCAGTTGAGCTGTCTGGGCGCCCTACTTTATCACTTTCTATTATTATTGGTATTATCACCATTACTGAATTTTATTTATTTGTTTGTTTATTGTTTGCCTAAAACTTGTGCATAGAGCGCCAAACACACCAAACCTTTTAAGTAAGAACAGCAGAAAATGGCCATTGAAAAAAATGCTAATTTTAGTTTTAAATTGAGGATTACATTTGGATAAAACGACGCAGATTTACTAAAACTAACAGCTGAACCCTGCCCTTCCAGCTCAGTCTTTGTCAGCAGGATCCCAAATCCCACGGGATCTCGTTAGGCCAGCGCTTCCTCAGCATCACAGCACCGTATCCTAGCAACCACAGCTTCCCCTAGCAACAGCTCCCTCCCCTCCTCCCCGCTCTCCACGGTTCCCCCGGTAACGGAGCACACCTGGTTCACGTCGCAGTGAAAACAGACGATGGACGGACATGAAGCTGCGGAGTATTTTGGCTTTTCTACCGTTTCTGAAGCCACCTGACAGTTTATTCCATCAGTACAGATATTCCAGTAGAGATATTCCAGTATAGATTTTCCAGTAGTTATTCCAGTACAGTTATTCCAGTGCAGTTCCTGGGACTTGTTCCAGGATAAAAACAAAGAATACTGACTGTGACAGAACGTCGTGCTTCGGTAACAGAATAATATCTGCTATGAAATGAGTAAGTTTGACCTATTTTTAAACTAACTTTATTACTGTTCTGATGCTAATAGTTAGCCTTATGCTGCTGTCCTACAGGTGGTTGTCCAGTCGGTAAATTTACAGATAAATCCACGTTTTGTGTTTCATTGGACCAACAACAACAAATCCTATATGCCATTAGGAGTGGTTTTCATAAACACAATAATCTGAATAATCTTTCACTGAAGCATCATTACCTTTTGTAAAATAAATATGTGCTTCCCACTGCTGGTACATGGTGTTAAAAAAAGGAAAATCTAATGCAAAATACAATAAATAGTGAATATTTGTTTGCCTTATAGACACTCACACATACTTTTTAAATGGCATCATATTAAGTTTTCGTATTTGCACCTCATACTATAAAATAAGATGAAATGCATTAACCCCAGCAGAAATTCAGGTATCAGAATTAAGCTACATGAGAATAAATTCAGGGTCTCATAGAAAAGCAATCAGATATAATTACAAGTAAAGTTCAGAAAGGTTAGAATTAAGATGACTGGCAATGAGCAGTAAAGTAATATTACACGAGATAAGGAAATACTGGAATTAAAATTGAAATGATACACAGAAAATTTAAATCTTTCACCTGAAAAATCAAATATTGCACATAAAAGTGACATGTTCATTAGGGTGGTCCTTAAAATTGAAAGTCGGAAAGTCTAAGCTCCAACCCCCGGAATTCGTTGGAATAGTCAAAAAAAAAAAAACTCTCCTGGTGAAATTTTTTCAAATTCCAGCATCATTTACCCCTGCCTCATCGACCTTGAACTTTTGATCCGTCTTTGCTGAATTTTGAAAGGCTCGTGTATTGTCCAGTCGTCTCTTTTAATGTCATACGTCAACCTGTGTGTTTGTGTGATGTGCATAGCTCGATCTTCTCACCACCCGGGGGCGCCAGGGGCAGTGAATCCTGGTGAATTTTTTTCTCATTTAGACAATATTCACTCCTCCCTAATCGACCTTGAAGTTTCACCCTGAGGATCCCGAGACAATTTTTATATGGCAATAAATAAAGCGTATAGTGCCGCATAATGATTGAAATGAAAATAAAAATAAAAATGAATCAAAACACCAATCCTTGAAAACAAATTTTAATGTCAAAATCAAATCAGATTTATATAATTAGTCTGCTTAAGAAAAATACATTTTTCTCTTCAAAAATTTTGTTAAATTTTTGAAAAAGTCTAATATTAGGGTACATGCATCCTGAACCTCAGGTTGTTTACAGCCAATTATGCAACATTATCTGACAAAACATAAAAATGCATTTCCCTAATACATTACAAAAAGGTTAAATAAAACATTCCAGAGTCTGTTATCCCTAATAGGTTTAGAATTGTTTTCTCAGGTATATAAATCCTAGATGTATTAGGACTCCATCTGACCAAACTAAAGCTTCTGATTTCTGATTACAGCGGAACAAAACATCAGATAATTTTGTTAATAACGAAAAATTACATAGTTTGTATCGGCTGTAGAACCAACTTAAAACAACTGTAACAGCAGTATATTTTAACACAACATGGAAGTATAATTTTTTTATCACGATCCGGGTCTACTTTAGAAAACTATTAAAAAAGAACTCGATTCTGCCCCCTCCCTCAAGGATCCACATGCTCCAAGTCCCGTCTGACTTAGTGCTCCTGCTCCTGCTGGGCCGCCACACCAGCAGCCACAGTCTTCTTTCTGGGGTCTGGGAACTCCGCGTGATGACGAGAGACAACTTGGAGGAGAAATTGCAGTTGCTCCTCATCCCGAGTTAGTGTTCGGTTGTAATCCTGGATGAGGGCAACACCTCGCTCTGCGTGGTCGTTGATGACATTATACAAACACATAGATCGACGTATCACATTAAAAGAGACGACTGGACATTACAGGAGCGTTTTAAAGTTCATCACAGGCCAATACGTAGTCGTTCTAATGCCAGCCACCCCGAGGTCAAAGTTCAAGGTCGATGAGGCAGGGGTAAATGTCGTTGGAATTTGAAAAAAAATCACCAGCAGAGTTTTCTTGACTAGTCCAACGAATTCCAGGGGTTGGAGAATAAAATAAATGAATTCGAAAATTTACCCCTTGCGAAGGACCACCCTAATGTTCATAAAACAGACTAGATAATGAACATGACATTACACAAACTATTAAGAAAACTAACACTGAGAATTATGTTGATCTTTCTGGTCATGTTTCAGCTGTGAATTCTTGCTAAAGGGAGTTATACAGTTTGATTATACATTATAATGAAATATTGAGCCTAATGTACCATAAATTAAGTATTTGCACATGAAGTTTTAAAAAAGCACTTTGATGCATGTTTGAAATCCAAATCATGTTGTGATTTCTGAGACATATATAACGAGTTTATAGTATCTAAAGTTTTACTCTTTGGAAAACTCTCTATCTCATACAAGCATGAACTTCTAACCACTGACTCTGATCTGAGTCAGACATGCTGCATCATTCATGTCCTAAATTCATCAACTTTCTCTGCCAGAACACAACAATCCAGACTTTGCGTTAGCATGTTCACCCCTTACTGTTCTTTTACTACAGCTGTTGATCAGTCGAACACTGAGGTAAATGTGGGCCTCCTGTTCATCTCATTTCCTTGTTCTGTCCTGCAGAAAGGAAGAGAGCATTGCTCAGGAGGAGCAGAGAGTGGAAACCGAAGAACCTGCCATCCAGGAAGCAGGTAGAGAAATATTCAGCCAATCAGAACCCAGACAGAATGAGGAGTATTCTTCTATTTACATCCATGATTTAAACAAATCTAGAGCCAAATGAAGAAGAAGCAGAGCCTCAGCTGGCCTCACCCTCTCCACCTCCAAGTCCTGAACTGGTGAAGAACTCAGAGCCACAGCCAGAACCAGAACCAGAGACCAGGACCCAGGAAACCAGTCCAGAAGCTGTGACCCAGCAGCCGCAGAAAACAGAAGAACGTCCAGCTGCTAACTCTGAGAAACCTACTGATAAAGTAATGAGCATGAATGATCCATATACATGATTTTAATGAACGTAACTCAGCAATAAATGGACTTTATTTACTAATCTGTTACTGAATCAAAAGACTAAAACTGAATTTCTTACATTATAAATAAGTTCTAGTGAGAAATTATGCATATTAATAACCTTTCTAGAACAGAATTATATTTATATTCTTCTTTTTCCTTCATTTTGCCCCTGAAAGCTTCAATTTTACCTTAATCTAATTCTTACAACATAATTTGTGTAAATGTCTTTTTGTGTATGTATTTAAAAATATGTTTTTTTGGTCTTATGCAGCTTCACATCCGTTA
This sequence comes from Amphiprion ocellaris, assembly GCF_022539595.1. NCBI lineage: Eukaryota > Metazoa > Chordata > Actinopteri > Pomacentridae > Amphiprion > Amphiprion ocellaris. The sequence continues at coordinate 108,230 of NC_072768.1, forward strand.
CTGTGTGGAGACCAACCATATAAAGATCTATTATCCTTTTAAAGAAATGTTGATTTTAAGCAGGTCCAGTTTCATTTATCTGTTTGTGTTTTTCTAGGAGGAGGAAGCTACTGGGGATGGCTGTGGTGGTATGTGCTATTATCTTTTCTCTGATTCCTGATATGAAAGTGGTGAGCGCTAACATCTAAAGTAAACTATAGTTTTATTGCTGTATTTCTGACTGGTTTGTGTTGAACTCAGTAGCAGCTTAGCTGACCGTCAGGCCACACGCTTTGTTTACATCCAGATCAAAGTCATTAAAAATATCCTAAAAGGCAATTCTTTAATCTAAAAATAAGGCCTTAATTAGTATTAAAATGTCAATAGTGTTACAAATGCCAAGGCATGGAAAGTAGAGCTTTATTAATGTTTTTTTTTCTAACATTGCAATTCAAGATATGTCTATACTTTTTGAATAATTTACCACCTGCTTCGTGCATTAATGTGATGCAGATTAGAATAATGCAACCATCAACACTAATATTTAGCTTTGGGCCTTGATGCTCAGAGCAAATTAAAGTCAACATGTGGAAAGTGCAATTTCAGTAAAAAATTGTCTATTTAACCAAGATTTCAAAGCATTTCTGATATTAGTAACATGAAATGGAGATCAGGCACGGTGTGTTTTGTGTAGGAAGTGCACATGCAGACATCCACTGCTATAATCATGTTTCTCTGTCTATTAGAGTAATTGTCTGTCAGCATCAGACTCTAAATTTAATCTGGTGACTTCCGGCTTGATCATTAGCTATCATCCCATCCAGCAGAAGTCTGAGTTTGTCATTCTGACTGACTACTTGCTGTTGGACTGTCAGTCCTGGATGCTCACCCTCTGGCTGACTATCTGCCTCAACATCCTGTCTCCTCTGTAGCTCCAGTCAGCTGTGATACACTTAAGAGCTGCCTGATGCGCATCCCTCACACCTCTGAGTGCCTCGGCAACCTCAACGCTTTCTTCAAAGAGAACGGCATCTCTCCTCCCACTATACCTTCCATGCCTAAAATACCCACCAAACTGTCCGACGTCACCCAGTACCTACCCTCCCTGCCTCCCGAGTTACGCCAAGAGCTCTCCCACATCCGCCTCACTAAGGTCCCCCGAAACATCGCCCAGACCGTCACTGAGCTGCTGCCCAAGAACGCCGACGGTTCGGTGGGCCCCAGTCTGTCCAGTCTGTCCCAGAGCTTTTCCGAGAGCTTTTCCAACATCCCACAGAAGCTGTCCCAGTTCCCTAGCCGAACGCAGCAGTACTTTGTAAATGTCCGGAACCGCCTCAACAGCCTTATGCCTCAAGATGCCTAAGAAACAACACCAGCAACAACAACAGCAAAAACACAATTGGCAAGATGTAGAACTCAACCGGCTCATGCGACACTCTCCTCTGCCTCCTCCTCATCATCCTCAGCTGCGATCCCGTTCCCCGTCTCCATCCTCCCCCAACAGCAGCACACTGGACCTGCCCAATGTGCCGTCCTACCCTCGACTTCCACCCATCATCAGCTCTCCATCCAAGCAGCTCAGCTCTCTGTCCCAGCAGCTGTCTGGTCTCTCTAACCCCGCGTTCTTCATTGAAGACAACTCAGAAATATCTCCAATAAGGCCTGCAGGTGAATCCACATGTGGAGAGCCAGCTGTCTTCCATTATCCCCAGTGCATTCCTGAACTCAGTCATAATTGGTAAACTAATTGGACATTTACAGGACATAAAAGATGCTTGAGTTCAGTTCAGTAGCTGCTTTGTGTTGTGATCGTGGATCTTTGTGTGTTCATGTGTTGTCACGTTTTAAATAAGTTCTGTTAATGAATCCATTTGTACCACCCCTAGTTTGTCATAGAGAGAGTCAAGCAAGAGAAAGAAGTGCAGAGCTTCAAAATAGTCCATGATTTTGTCAAAGAACTCCAGATTCAGATACTACCACTGCCCTTCATTTTCCTTGTCGTTAGGGTAAAACATGGATGAAACTGAGAATCATCAGACTGATGCTGACACCTTCTGTCCAGGGAGGACTATAGAAGTGTGCCAGGGTATCATGATCCAGATTAACCAGACTGAATGACTAACTACAGCTATCAGGGCACATGTCCTAGTTCATAGCTGGATCTTCTTGCATTAACATGCTGTAGATCCCAGCTAAATCTGCCTCTTACCTCTCCTGCCCTGCTTGGAACTGTGACCTGTTTTACCCCTTGCTCTGCTTCTATTGCAAGTGGACTTGATGTCGTTTTTTGTTAATATTCTGTGATGCATGAGCCTAAATGAAAGCAAGTGTGTCGTGTGTCAAACTCTCCAGAGAGCTCCAGCCTCAGCCTTCGTCCAGCCGTCAATGTGGAGGACGTCGACTCAGATCATGAGAAAGGAGGAGGAAGAGGGGAGGAGCAGATCCTCAACTCCCAGGACCCCAAACTTACAACCCTCACTGTCCCTGTGGCTCTGTCAGGAGGCCGCCAGAGGTGAGATGTGTTTTTGGTATTATTATTAATTAGGGACAGAATATGAATATTTTTACTCTTATATAGTCTCCAATATAGAACCACGGCTCAGGTAGAGTATGAGACTTTTAGTGCATCATTACCAGACTAATTTTGATGTGTTTTGTACTGAAATTGTGCACTAAAACATTTCTGAACTTTCTGCCTCTCCCTTCATGCTTGTGTCTTCAGTAAAGGGGATAAAGAGTAAGGAAACTGCACAGATTGAGTTGTAGTTGCCTCCCGGGGCCTGTGTGCTTCTCATTCTCTCAACAGTGACCAGTTCCTCCAGTGAACCTGTAGATGTATATTTCTGCATAGCGTACATGCATTTATGGCAACACATTTCAAACAAAGAATTCAAAGTAGCATCATTGGGATACCTCTGTCAGGGTGCTAGCTGTGTTTACTAGTGAAGCATTTTCATCCAAAAGGAGATAAAATCAAATATTTGTAGGTGACAAAATATATGCACTTGCAACTGCACAACATTTGCTCATGAATTATATGAATTTCAGTAACAGAATTATGTCTTGAATGTGTTTAAGGGTTTTGGAATGAAATGCTTCTTGATGTTTTGTTGTGTGAAATTGACTCTACTGCCCTCTACTGTGCATCTTCTTGCTGTGCACTCTGTCCAGAGTTAATAAAAGTATTGTGGTCTGTATTGAAGTGTCCTGCAGAAACTATGCGTGTGCAAGAAGATTTCTTTCAATTTCTTTCTTCTTTTCTGCACAAAAACCTCCCAAAGCTGCGAAAATGGCGCACAAAAGCAAAGCAGCACATAATGTTTATGCAGAACACACAATTTGAATTATTGTGGAGCTGTAATTGTTTGGAAAGATGTCTCTCATGTTGTGCTCTGTGTTGTGTTATTCTGTTCACTTTTGCACGGCTCTGTGCTTTTGGCTCCTGTATGGTTGATGTCAATAAACAAATGCATCACAATCTTGCACTGGCATCTTTACTGCCTTGTTAGAGTGCTGTAGGTGACTTTTTCCCTTCCTTGTTATCGTTTCTTGGATTATCTTGGAACACAAACCTTCTCTCTCCCCATTTCTCTCTTTTAAAACTCACTTGACACCCTGCTCTGACCCGTTCACCACAGTAGTGGGAGGAATCGTAGGACTAGCTGGACAAAGATGCAAGAGATCCTTAATGGTGTCCATCTATTTCATCATCCACTTACTTTGTCACCCATTCATGAAACCATTAAACCATTTTTCCAGATAAATTGACCAGTCATTGCTCATTTTCTGATTCAAAAGTCATTTTTAGTTTTTACCTATCTGCAATCTTCAGTGGCATAAATTTAGATTTCACAATAAAAGCAGAAAGCAACAATTTTTGTTGCCTCAGTGAACAATTTTCTTTATTTATGCACCACTAACATCGTGCAGTGAAGCCGCACCACAGTGCATCTAAGAAACAGTAATCTGACGCAGCTTTGTCATAAAGTTGAACCACTGATGTCGCTGTGTCTACAGTAAGCGGCTTCAGTCTCAGAGTGAAGATGATGATGATGAAGGAAACATCCCTGTCAGAGCTTGGCCCAGTCATTCAAGCCTGCACAGCACAGATGACGTGTGAGATACTTTAAAAGCACACCTAAACACACAAAAAACTGTCTGAAATACAGTATTCTTACATACAAAGTGATCAAAATCAGCATTAAATTGTATTTCTTGCTTTTTTTCCTCAGTCTGAAGGAGCGTCCAGCATCTTCAGCCAGTCAGACCAGCACCGTGGTGAACGAAAGACTTCAGGAGCTGGTCAGGATGTTCAAAGAGAGAACAGAGAAGGCCAAGGAGAAGCTCATCGACACAGACAGCTCGGATGAAGACAGCGTCATCCCCTGTAAGTGAGAGTCTCCTCTAAGTTAAAACACACAGTAACTTCAGTAACTTGTCTAGATGGTAGCAGATGCTTCAGTACATTTTGATTCCAGGATGAAAGAATCAGAGCTGGGAAACCAACCATTCATGGTCATGGATTGGATTGATCTATACACACAAAAATCGTAAACTTTCACCTGTCTGACAGCCACTCACAGGTGAGTAGAAGCAGGTACTGCTTCTGTCCAGGCTGCTACTCTTCCTCCTTCATCCCAGTAGTGTCCCTCATTCCTCACTTTGTTTTAGTAAAGGGAGGCACTATACTGCATTTTTACTGATATCGCATACATCGGTTTTTCATATATGCAAATATTTCCATCCAGTTGCATGGAATATTAATGTAGCACCCGTATGCAGCCACTCTGTTGAGGTAATTACACCGAGAATGGTGGGTGCTCGGGTTCGTAAAGCTAAATGGAAAATATATATATATATATATAGATAGATATCAAAATAAAAATGAGACCCCTCTGCACCCCGAGACTCATGTGACGACTTCCGTTATCGGCGTGGCGAAGATGGACACTATGCAACTAAATGTGCTGCTCCAGAGAACTACCCCAAAGTTATTCAGAAACTGCTGCGAGCACAAAGAAAATACAAGCAAGGTCAGAAACTGGACCAGTCAAAAACAAAGGCCACACATGCAGATATCAAGAGAAGCGCTGTCCAAGTTCACATCAACAGTTTGCCAGAGGGGCTAGTAGGACCACCTTCCACTGCCCAGGTAAAGATTAATGGCCACCCTTGCATGGCACTGATGGATAGTGGCTCCCAAGTGACCATCATCTTTGACCACTGGTACTCTGAAAACCTCAGAATCAGAATCAGAATGAGTTTTATTGCCATTGTTCATGAGGTTCACAAACGAGGAATTTGACTCGGTGCAATGCTGCTACATTAAACATTTAACAAATAGTAGAGATAAAAATAAAGATAAAAATAAAGATAAAGATAAAGTAAATACTATAATAAAAGCTAACATCTACTATAATAGAAACTAACAAACCTGTCACATATTCCGCTGAAACCCGTGACCGGTCTAGCCATTTTGGGCCTAAGTGAGTCAGAGAGCAGTTTCCCCTACAAAGGTTATATTCAAGTTGAGTTGGAGCTGCCTATAAATTCAAAGTCATCCAATGTGAAGTCTGTTCCTGTCCTGGCTTTAGTGTGTCCTGACCCCCGCTGTTCTGAAAACATTCCTGTCTTCATTGGCACAAATGTCAGTGGAGTCCAGCCCTTTCAGTCACCAGCCAAGGAAAAACTGCAGGAAACATCCACTCCGTCAAAGTTCAGGTTCAGAAGAAAAGCCACTTACCTGTTCCAGACACAAGAACCAAATATAACACCAAAGATTTACCTGTGGCCAAAGTAAGGTGGACAGGGCCTGGACCGCTCATTATCCCTCCTGGTATGGAACATGTTGCGATTTGCAACGTTCAAGAGAAGCAAGACATTGGAGACAGTATACTCATTGCTGAACGTGCTCACTCACCTGCTCTCCCACCAAGTGTTCTAGTCCAGCCAACAGTGTTGTTCTCCAAGTTGCTAGACACTAGCAAGTTCCTGGTGCTTCTACGGAATGAGTCCCTCAAGCCGACCGCCATTCCTATGGGGACTGTGATTGTTCATCTGCACGTTGCTGATATTGTGACTGATACCCCAGCTCCAAAGCCAAAACTATACCAGCTATGGACCCCTCTTTGTTTGACTTCAGCGACTCCCCCATCAGCAAAGAATGGAAAGCGAGGCTAAGTCACAAGCTTGCTCAACACTCCAGTGTGTTCTCTGTAGATGAATGGGATGTAGGTTTCGCCAAAGGAGTAGAACATCACATCCCTTTAAGCATTAACACTCCATTCCGGGAGTGGTCTCGCCGCATCGCCCCTGCTGATTTGGATGATCTCCGATGTCATCTTCAAGGCCTGCTGGCTGCAGGGATCATTAAAGAATCAAGGAGTCCCTACGCGTCACCGATTGTCCTTGCACGTAAAAAAAATGGTCAACTTCGCATGCGTATTGACTACCGCACCCTGAACCGCAGAACCATGCCAGCGGTGCCTCCAATTTTATGTAGCACCCGTATGCAGCCACTCTGTTGAGGTAATTACCCCGAGAATGGTGGGTGCTCAGGTTCGTAAAGCTAAATGGAAAAAATATATATAGATAGATATCAAAATAAAAATGAGACCCAGAGAAGTTTTTTTTCCTTTTGGCCGAATATGGAGAGGCCGGATTTAATACAACACAAATATATAGACGACCGATAAGTCAAAAAACATAAGAGAAGTAACATAGACTTTCCCAAAAACCAAATTATTGGCTGGTCCGATATGTGTCCCCGGATGGTCTTAATGACAAGTCCTGCTGTTACTTTTAAAACTAAATCCCTTTCTCCAACAATGAATGCTAATATTTCCCCTAAGTTTACCCCACAGTCTCAATGTTTGCCCTCCACAAAATGACCGAACAATAGAACATCGATCTGTGCTCCATGATCACACACACGTACACACACGTACACACACGTACACACACACACACACACACACACACACACACACACACACACACACACACACACACACACACACACACACACACACACACACACACAATTGGCCAAGTCTACTCACTGTCCGTGTTCAGTCTGAAGCAACAACGTGTTGCAACGCTGTTTGGTCCATAAAACATTGAGTGGGGTGAAACATTCCAATCCGAAGGATGCTAGCCGCCGGGCTAGCATTAGCCCCGCTAGCCGCCGGGCTAGCGTTAGCCCCGCTAGCCTCCTATCGAACTCATCATAAACAGCTCCCGCAGTCGGTCCTCCGTCCTCCTGCTCACCATCTGGCAGCTGGGCTTATATGTCCTCAGCCTCGTTCTCCAAGCTTCCTGCTTGGGGCTGCTGAGTCTGTGCTTGGCTTTTTCTCAAGCCAAAAGAACCCACGCCGCCACGCTCTGCCTCCTGCTCCGCCGAGAGACCATCGAGGAAGAGCGTTCCTTCACACCTGCTCAGTGTCACTTCCTTGGGTCAAAAGTACCCACCCAGACACACTCACAACCAATCACATAACAGCATACAGCCAGAGTAAAATAAAGCAAGACTGCCCACAGTAATTTCCTAATTACCACCCGGCTGCACCAAGTTTATCTTGTGATCTCTTCTAGCAGCTCAATGGCAGATGTAGACGTAAAAAAAAATCTTCAAATGTACACATATACTGTGCAAAATGTGTTAGAAACTATTTACACACATTTAAAGCAAGTTGTATTTATTGTTCTAATACATTTTCAAACAAAATGGTAAGTTGTAGCCTGATCGGTGTGTTCTCTGACTGTCAGTGTTTATGCCGATATTTCATTTTAAATCCTTTATTGATATGGGAGATTGTGCATCCCTATCTTAGTCCCACAAAAGCATCTTCAGATAATTAGGTTTTTTTCTAGCGACGGTGCCTGTAGGTCAATGGATTGACATTTTTACATTTCAAATATCCTCTCCCATAAACAAAGCTAGGAAACATTTGCATGATAAAAATGCTTTTCAATCCAATCATTATGTAAAAAATAAGCAAAGATCACTTTAATATAAACTAGCATGTATGATTCCTGACATGACAGCTAAATACAGTCAGCCTCCAGACACATTGGATGTGTCATCAAAAATCCTGCTGAAGAGGAGCTGCACCCTGAAAATGTCTGGATCACAATTTATTTACAATATATTTATTTATTTATAATATATTTATTTATTTACAACATATTTATTTATTTACGATATATTCATTTATTTATTTACAACATGTTTACCTGGTAAAATAAAAGTTAAAATAAATACAAATTAAAAATATGACGTTTTTTGTTCACACCTGCTTCTAGCTGCACATCCAGTTCAACAGCATGTTTAGTGGAAGAGGAGGTCCACAGAGCGGATCCAAGGTGATGCAGGACAGTTTATTAAAACATTGGTCCTGCTGGATGAGACACTGCTCTAAGAAGTATTGTCTGCATTGGATCATTCTGCATCTGTACTGCTTTTGTTTTTCCACTTTTAGATGTGCTAAACTCTAGTCTGTCATTGCTCTAGCACTAGTTAGAGAGCATTTAGATTTAGGAGAGAAAGGTATGAAGCTCATTCCTTGTTTCTGCAAACATTTTAAATGTGTGTTCCACATTCAGTCAGATTTATCTGTTTCTGTAACAGATAATGGTTCACTTGCTAAGAAATGTCAGAACTGAAGAATTCTTCTCTAACAAATACCTACTCAGACATCTTTGCAAGCTTTGAACTTTAGAGTTGTACACTGAGACGGTAAACCATATTTCTCTGGCTTCTCCACAAAATGTAAAAATCGTTCCATCCTTTGGTAAATGTGACCCCGTGTGCCTCTAAAGTCTCTCTTGGATCATCTCCTGACCTCCTCTCTCCTCTCTCCTCCACTCAGCTCCTCCTCAGGCCCCAGCTACTCAGCCTGCTCCAGCAGCTCCACCTCTGAATGGAGAAGAGAAAGAGATGGAAGCAGGTCCATCAGCCGGAGGAGGAATAGAAGGTGGGGCCGAGGAGGAGCAGTCTAGCCACGGCCGTCAGGTGAAAACTCCTCGTTGGATACGAGGCTGTTTGCACTTCCGCTTCCCTGCCAGCATCGACCCTTTCACCAGTGAGAACTCAGCCGAAAACCCGCTAACCTGTGCTGTACGGTGCTGTCTCCTTTACTCAAACTACTCAGAAATCAGTGACATGTACTTCTGGCCAAAACCAGAAAAAAGGTTTAGATCTGGACTTGAGAAACAGATTTATTCAGTTGTTTAATGCTCCTGAAATTTGGGTAAAGGTGAATCAACTGTTCTGTCCTAATCTTTTGCCTCTTACCCCCTTTTTCCCCCTTTCACATTCACAAGGAGGTCAGTTTTCTGTTGTTGCCATTTTTTCTTATTTACCTCAGAAACAGGCTCCATGTAATGCCCTTTTTTCTTCATAATGCAGCCTAGATCCTGCTTACTCGATGTGCTGTCGCTCCATCAACCTCTAGTATGACGGTAGTTTGTGTTGGCTTCGTGACCGTCGCTGGTTCTGCCAGTGATTCCTCTCCTGATTACATCTCAGTCAGTCCCTTCATCCCTTCGTCTGTCTTGTCCTTGTCAGACCTAATGTACGTGCTGTGGATGTTTTTGGTGTCTCTGGCGTGGAACTGGAATGTGTGGTTCATCCCGGTGCGCTGGGCCTTCCCCTACCAAACCCCAGACAACATTTACTACTGGCTGCTGACCGACTATCTGTGCGACCTCATTTACATCCTGGACATCACCGTTTTTCAGCCACGCCTGCAGTTTGTGCATGGAGGAGACATAGTGGTGAGCAGAGGATTTAACTTTGTCTTTGCATGTTGGGAACCTGGGATCACATAAATTCCTCTGCTGGAAACACCAACTCCTGAAATAACAAGACGTACTGTTTTATCATGAATATAGGAGTCACATTACAAACCAACTTATGTTTACAAACCTAGGAATTAATAACTGACTGTATATAAAAGATGGAAGAACATCACCCACTGGTTCATGGACTACTGTTTTAAAGACTTAAGATTGGCATTAGGCCTTCTTTTATTTAACAAGACATGAGAAATGAGGTGTGGATCCAGTTGAGATCTTAAGGTTGAAGGGGACGCTGATATTGCAGCAGCCCCTCAGTCACAAAGAAGCCCCTGCTTGAATAATAACTTGCTTTATTGTCTATTTTACTGTAAATGGAATCATAATTTACCAAATGAAGATAAAGCTGGACTTAAAGAGACTTGAAACTAGGGATTGAAAGCATAAACTCATTAGGAAAATGTTTGGTTATTCTCGAATAGCCCTGTGAACAGAGGATAACGTTGATGATACTTAATGACAAAATGAACATCATCCAAATACCTGTGAACAGAGTCGCCCCCTGCTGGTCTGTATAAAGACTGCAGGTCTGCGTTGGGTTCACTGTTCGGTTCTGCAGCCTTTGTCCATCTTTTATTTACTTTCTATGGAATTAACCTACCATTGGTCATAACTGTAGTTTTCTTGTTTTCTTTACAGTGTGACAAAAAAGAGATGAGAAAGAATTACATGAAAACCAAACGCTTCAAGGTAAACAATGAGAAAACCGTGTAGAAATCTGACTGTATTCATCCTCTCTGTGTTGAATAATCATGGAAAAAAGAGAAAAAATCTGAAATATGTTCTTGTTTTTTAGCTTGATGTAGCCAGCCTTGTTCCCCTGGAGCTCTTCTATTTTAAAACCGGCATCAACCCACTGCTTCGCTTACCCAGACTGCTGAAGGTGAGACTCTACTGCACAAAGCATTAACATCCTTTAGAGAATAAACATTCTGTGTATTATAAATAATATAAAACCATATCAACACTAAGTACAGCACCATAACAACAACAAAAGTTCATTTCCATAGCTCTGTGCCACATTCAATTTAAGGAATCAACTTCTAGTCATTTAAATATCACAGTTTCAAATGCTTGACAACTAGTTCTGAAACCAAACGTTTTTTCTCTTTTCTATCCATATTTCCACAGATCAACTCATTCTTTGAGTTCAACGAGCGTCTCGAGGCCATCCTGACCAAAGCCTACATTTACAGGTCAGCTGCCAGCTAATAGTTTCTATGTGTTGGTTTATGTTTTACACCTTTAATACCACAAAGATCTAAAAGTTTCTCACTGTGTGGCCTCTCTTCTTGCTAAAGCTTTAGGACACAGCGAGACCAATAATTGGTTTGAGATCATTAATTTCCTGTCTCTCAGGGTAATACGCACCACCACCTACCTTCTTTACTGTCTCCACTGCAACGCCTGTCTCTACTACTGGGGCTCTGCCTTCAAAGGCCTGGGATCTACTAAATGGGTGTACAATGGCGAGGGAAACAGGTTGGTGGGATACCCATAGACAAAGCTTTTATTTTTATTTTTGAAGGTTAAGACAGGTCTTTAAAGGTCATTAATTGATGATATAAGAAATTTCACAAGAAAAAATGCAGCGAAGTGAAGACAGATGAGGGAGACTCAAGTAAAGTAAACTTGCTTTGAGCTATTAAATAGTTTTGTATAGTCGGTGTTCCTTGGGGGAGACACACCTTTACTATGCCCCTTTGGTTTATTCAGATGGCCACTTTATTGACTTTTACTGTGCAACTTCTTCATTTAAAACAGGCTCATTCCTTTCTCTCTGCACAGTTATATTCGCTGTTACTACTTTGCGGTAAAGACCCTGATCACCATCGGTGGTCTGCCAGATCCCACCACCCTGTTTGAGATCGTCTTCCAACTCATCAACTACTTTGTTGGAGTTTTTGCCTTCTCTATTATGATTGGACAGGTATAATACAGATATATGTTCCTCCCACATATTGACACTAGTAAGGACACTAATACAGCTTAAATTGGGTGTTAACTTGCCAAACTTTATTTTTTGATGAAGTCATTTTGTATTTTTCAGATGCGTGATGTGGTTGGTGCAGCCACAGCCGGTCAGACCTACTACCGCACCTGTATGGACAACACTATCAAATACATGTCCTCCTATCGCATCCCCAAAGATGTCCAGAACCGAGTCAAAACCTGGTACAACTACACCTGGCAATCACAAGGCATGCTGGGTAAGGAGAAACTACATGTGCATGTTTGCATGTACATCAGAGCTTTCAGTCATGCATTACCTTTTCCTGTCATGCAGATGAGCAGGAGCTGCTGACTCAGCTGCCGGATAAAATGCGTCTGGACATCGCTATAGATGTCAACTACTCCATTGTGAGCAAAGTCCCCCTATTTCAGGTAGGAATTCCTTTAAAAACTTGAAAAGAACAGCCTAGTACATATTACTGAGACTGGTTTTCTAAAACCTACAAAGCTTTTAATCAGAAAATGTTTAGTGGGTGTGTCATGAAAAGCAAAACCATGAACAGATGAACCAGAGGTCATTAAGTGTAGTTCAAAAAGACATTTTTTTCCCCTTTATTTTTTGTCTTCCCTTTTGACAGGGTTGTGACAGACAGATGATTTTTGACATGCTGAAAAGCCTACGCTCTGTTGTTTATCTGCCAGGAGATTATGTCTGCAAAAAGGTACATTTGTTTGTATGAGGCATCCATATGCAGCAAAGTTTCTGCTACTTACAGAACCTAACCCTAACCCTTTTCTGCTGCTAATGTTATTGTTGGTTTGCTCTCTGTCTCCCCTCATCTACTCTGGTTTTCATATTGCTCAGGGTGAGGTCGGTCGGGAGATGTACATAATAAAGGCGGGGGAAGTGCAGGTGGTTGGAGGGCCGGATGGGAAGACGGTGTTTGTTACGCTCAGAGCAGGATCAGTGTTTGGAGAGATCAGGTAAAGAGCTGGGGTGGAACGAAGAAAATGTCCCTGAAAATGTGCCTTAAAACTAAACAACAGAGTTTTCACAGTAGAACAGTATCTCTTTATCAATCTTGAAACTTTAGCCCATTCATACGGTTCATGTAACGGATATCCAGTTCCTATAGAAGTATTCACAACAAGAAGAGGGTTCTTTGGTCAAATGAAACTGAAATTGAACTTTTTGGCCATTAGAATAGATGTGGTGGACACCAAACATCTAACCCTAACCTTCACAAACACAGCATCACTGTGAAGCATGGTGGTGGCGCCATCATCATGTCACGAGGATTCTCAGCAGCAGGCAATGGAAGGCTTGTAAAGCTAGGGAGTAAAATGAATGCAGAAAAGTATTTGTAAACCTTGGAGGACAACCTGATGCAGTGAAGCAGTTAGTTTGCTCTTACACATTGTGTCTTCTGAATAAACAATACCACTGTTGACTGACAGTTGATATACCTGCATTTTGTTTCAAGTTCCAACACATAATTTAGTGGAACATTAAAAAACTCTGCTCCTTCTGTTATAGAAATCCTCCAAAAAGTAAAATCATGCAGGCAAGTGTCCATCACAGTTATGTATTAATCATATGGATGTATGCCAAAGGACTGATGCCTTCCTACCTTGTTCACATGTGCATATGGTGGTTTTTTTAGATGCTGGAAGAGATATGAGCAAGAATTATAAATGCTATAAATACAGATTCAGGCTTGCAGGGTTTCATTAATGACTATCTTATGGAAACAATCCAATTTGATATAAAAACCTCTGAATATGTTATTTTGATAGACAGAAATGAGTTTTTACATGTGTAATCAGCAGAGAGAAACTCTGAATGTCAAAAATGTGGTATAAAATGCTATTTTTAACCATAATTATTGTTTATTGGCAGTTTGCTCGCAGTCGGTGGAGGCAACAGGCGCACAGCCAATGTGATCGCTCACGGTTTCGCCAATCTATTCATCCTGGATAAAAAGGACTTGAATGAAATCCTGGTGCACTACCCCGAGTCCAAGAAACTGCTCCGCAAGAAAGCCAGGTTCAACATGAATGGAGTCACATAATATTGATTCTCATTATCTTTAAACAACAGCGATCATCTTACTTTCTGCTCTGTATTCATCTCCTAGTAGTGCAGTGGGAGTTTCTATTTTTTAGTTGTCAGACACCAACAGTTTTGCCTGCATGTACTGAATTACTGCAGTATTTGTTAGTGTGATTATTGCTGTCTCAAAAACAGGAAGATGCTTAACAAGGGGAAGAAACCTGAACCTAAAGAAGAGACTAAGGAACCTCCTCAGGTTCCGGTGGCTCCTGTCAGGCCAGAAACTCCCAAACTACTGAGAGCAGCGCTTGAGATGACTGAGAGATCTTCTGGACTGAAAGGAGCTCTCGCTAAAGTCAAAGAGAAGACCAACAAGTCCAGCATCTCATTACAGGTAAACATCACTATAACTCATAAAAGAAAAGAAACAGATGTGGACTTGATGCAGTAGTTTAAACGTTCTCTTCTTCTCCAGCCATCCATCTCCTCCTCCCTTCCTCCTGCATCACCAGCCTCCAGCTGTGGATCCGACAGAGACGAAGACTCGTCGTCACCCATCTCCACGATGTTTCGCTCGGCTTCCCACTGCCGCAGCGCTGCAATGCCTCCGCCTGCAGTCCCGTGCCACAGCGACGCCATCGAGAGGAAGGATGTCAGCGAGGATGAAGAGAACGAGGGCAGGAAGAAGAAAGAGAAGACGCTGTGATAGTTTTCTGGATGAGAAGAAGAGGAAACTTTAGCCTGAAATAGTAGGAGAAAAAGACAAAGAAGGACAAAAGGCTGAAGAAAGTGTTGTAAATGGAGATGTACACTAACTGGAAAGTCTTATTGTCAAGCTGATTTGGATGCCCTCAATGGAATTTAACTAAATGGAACTGTGTTGAATTCTGAACCAGGTGGAGCTTTTCTATGTCATAGCCCACAATATGCTGTACAGGTGTATCTGTAATCTGTGAAACTGGTATATTCTGTCCTTTATATCTTGTTGGTGTCCATGTCCCTTTGATTGTTCAAGCTGGGCCACTGGAAAATAAAACTCCAGATTCTTTTTATTTTTTCTTTTAACCTCAACCCACTGGATTCATCTTCATCTCATCATAGTTCATCTAACGTGGAGGACATTTCTATTCATTTGATTACCTCTTTGAAAATCCAGGCAGGTTTTTTTTTTTTTTTTAAATCATCTACACTGAGTTTCCATCAATGAACTCTGGAGCTCTGCAGGATAGTCAGTTTAGACCATGAATTTATACACAAGTGAACTTTTCTCTTTCTTTGTTTTTGCTGTTGTTGTTTACTATGTGTTTACAGATTGTTTTTGTAATATGCCTTGTATTTCTGTGTTGTGTTGGAGTGAATAGCCTGCAGCTGCTGACGGTTTTTACAGAGCTGGTTAGTAAATCCAGTAAATCTGTGGACTAGTTAAGGTTTAACAGCACGATCATCTATGCTCCTATCAGATCTATGTGGACAGCTCAGTGCATGGTAATCCCACATTTTATTTTTATTTTACTATTATTCATTTAAAAATAGCAGCTCTAACATCATCAAAAGCATGTATTAAACATTGTTTTACACGCTGTACTGCTGTTCCTGTTCCTGTTTTCTTTTAAGTTGGTTTTGTACAGTATTGTAAATATACTTGTTTTTTTATTTAGCTCATTTTCTCACTAATGTAAAATCACTGTGCTGTTGTAATAAGAAGTAGATGGATTTTAGAAATGCTAAATGTTTAATATGTTGTGCTAATGACTCAGTAATGATGTGAGAAATGTCAAATTTGTATATATATATATATGTGTGTGTGTGTGTGTGTGTGTGTGTGTGTGTGTGTGTGTGTGTGTGTCTGTATTGATTGTTGCAGCCTCAGAAGACGGGCCCATAAACCAGCTAAACAAGCTGCCAGACAATCTGTAGAATCCATTTCTTCTTTATGAACAGAGCTACAACATGAGTGAATTGACCACCGGTGTAGTCCTGGCTTGTGTGAATTTTCTTTAAATAAACGACTGTTTTCAGCATGTTTAATCCTCGGTTATGTGACCTGGTGGAAAAAACCAATTGACAAACAGCATGACTAACTGAGGAGATAAAAACCACAAAACCGCCAAAGTTCGACAGGAAGCAGCAGGTTGGTAGTGAATGTTCCTCGTTGTTCTCATTCTGCCTCTGTGCTGGCGTCAAATGAGTTTTTCAGGTTGATATGTTCCATTTCTGCTCCACTTTATTCAGGAATGGAAAATATTCTGCTTTAAACTCCACTACAGTGACAGCTCTACTCTAGATTAACAGAAAATTTTAAGAGTTTAAATGTCACTCCTCAAAAGCATCTGAGAATCCTCCTCACTCTCCACATTCAAGAAATCCAGAAAGACGTGTCTTTTCAGCAGTGAATTCACCTCATGAAACCAATTTTCTGTATGCTCCTTTGTCCACTGCATTCTATTGGTTTCATTTTTATTTTATTTATTGTGTTCCTACCTACTTTGTTAAGCGTCTTTGAGTGTCCTGAAAAGCACTATATTATTATTATTGATTATTATTAATATTAATATTATTATTATTATTATTATTACTGCATAATAAAGATATCAAATATTTCATGGCTCCACTTTCTTAGATGTGAGGTTTTTCTCTTCTTGATAAAGAGTTCAATAGTTTGGATTATTTCTAAAAAAAAAAAAAAAAAAAAAAAAAAAAACAAGCATTGTGAGGGTGCTGCTTTGGGCTCTGGGTGATGAAAGATTTCTCACTATTTTAAAAAAAAATAATATTTACAAACCAAAAACATCCCTATATCAATAACACAAATAATAACTAGCTGCAGCTCCACTACGAAATGCTTCATATTTCATTCAATTTATTTTATTAACATCAGTCATCCTTATTTTAAATGGTGCCCAAAAATCAGATAGTATTAATACATGGACATATCTGATGAAAAACTACATTTACACAATGCTTAGGAACAAGACAGAGCAAAAACAATAAACCAAAAGTATTAGAACAAATCTAAAATCCAAAGCAGTGACGGTTCCACAGTAAATCAGAAAAACCTCATTAATGAGGTGAGATTAAAGCTTTATGTGGGGCACATCAACAAACAGCTCATCTTCTTCTCTCAGATTACCTCCACCTGCTACCAGGGAACATCCTGATATTTAAAATATAAAAATAATATGCAAAAATTCAACCATCACAGAAGCATTTCTACATGGATTACTTTCAGTACCTCAACCACGTTTTCCTACGTTTGCATCATTTTCAGAGCAGGACTTTAGTTGTAACGGAGCATCTTTACAGGGCGGTAGAAACAGATTTCTCTGGTCGTCTGAGGCATCGTGTCATCTGAATAAAGCTGCATTATGAGGCGGTCTATTGTAAGAAAAGGTATTCATTGTCCTTTAAAGCCACACCTGGACAGTTCATAGCTTCCTTGTGCTTTAGTGGAGTATTAACTTTCATGAAACCTCCCTGTTCTACTTCACTTTCTTTAGGAGGAAACTCTTTTAACAGCTCTAGTTACTTTAAAACTGGAGATTTTTTCAAACAAAAGGTGGTAAAATACAACTCTTTGTTATAAATGAAGACACCAAAGGTAAAAAAAAAAAATCATAATAAAATGATTCATAATAATAATAAGAAGAAGAATTAGCTAATTAATAGAAGATTGATTGTCAGCTTCTTTGATTGTTTTTCAAATCATTTTTCTTGTAAAACCTTTCATCCTTCCACTTCCTCTAATGTGTGGGGGTCATTTGCAGCTCTTTAACCATTTTATGCACATTTTAGTGAATTTACTTTAGTGATATTTTACTTGTATGTGAGTAATTTACAGTGTGGTATTGTGGTATTTCTAAACCTGCTGTATTAATGAGTGGATTTGCAGTTAGATCCTTTTATTTGATGCCTTTATCTTCCAGATATCAGCTTCTTACTAATTTAATGGGGAACTTCTACAGTTCTGTATGAGTGGGGGAACAATGACTCTAATGGCTTTATTACATGATTTTTGTAAATATTATAATAAATAAAGCTACTCAATGGCAGACTTCATTACAATGCTGCTGAAACAATAACTTGATTAACAGAAATTGGTTGTGAACTAATTAGATCATTTTTCAGGTTATCTTTCCTGCTGTGATTCCAAACATTTAATGATTTAATGGCTCCACTTTGTTCTGAGCATTTCTGCAGCCCTTTGAACATTTTATGGACATTTTCTTTTTTAAACTTTATTTTAACACCATTTTCCATGCAGCTCTTTTACTTGTAATGTACAGTTTGTGCTGACTTCATTTCAGAACCTGAATACTTCCTTCACCACCGCTGCACAAAACCTGCAAGATTCTGTCCTAAATAAGCTTCCCAGTAGTAGACTACGTTAAAATGCTGCTGAAACAATGAGGTAATTAATAGAAATTGATAGATTTTTAAAGTAATTTCCATGCAATGATGCCAAACATTTCATTTCTCTGCTTCCTCTAATGCAGTGGTTCTCAAATTTTTTCTGTCGGGCCCCCCTTTGGAGGACAAAAAACTTTCGTGCCCCCTCAATAACTTTGTGTGTGTGTGTGTATGTGTATATATATATATATATATATACATATATATATACATATATATATATATATATATATATACATATATATATATATATATATATATATATATATGTATGTATGTATGTATGTATGTATGTATGTATGTATGTATGTATGTATGTATGTATGTATGTATGTATGTATGTATGTATATATATATATATATATATATAAACTGTGAAAACATGAATATGCAGGGCTGTGTTATTTTATCTGATTCCATTTTGTTGTTTTTCACAGTAAAGATCAGGGGTGTCAAACTCATTTTAGTCCAGGGACCACATAAATCCAATCTGATCTCCAGTGGGCCCCACCAGTAAAATCACAGCATAATAACCTATAAATAACCACAGCTCCAACTTTTCCCCTTTGTTTTAGTTCAAAAAAGTACATTCTGAAAATATTCACATTTAATGAACTATCTTTTTACAAAATATTATGAACTTGAAATTTCTTAAGGAAAACAAGTTCAGTTTCAACAGTAGCCTATTATGCCTCAGTTCATCATTTACACATGCATTGTAACTGCCAGATAACAGTTTATCTACAAAAACACAAAACATTCAGTCACAGGTATCTGCAACTGAACAATCTAGTATTTTACTTCATGATCAGAACAACTTGTCAAGTTCTAGAAATTATTTTAAATTTACAGCTTTACAAATTTACAGTTAATGTTGTTGTAATTTTTATCATTTGTAAAGTCGTCCCGCGGGCCGAAATGGACCGTCTGGTGGGCCGGTTTTGGCCCACAGGCCGTATGTTTGACATTGCTGGTAAAATAATCGGAGGAGATGAGCTGAGTATGTGACGTGATCGAGTACGCTGGTGTTCCGACTGCACATTAACGATGCGTTCTCCCGTACTCAGGAGTCTGTACTTCGGAGTCTGAACGGCCAGTGCATATACCATAGATATATACAGAAGATCATTATTATTAATATTATTTATATCTATGGCATATACAGTCTATGGGGCCAGCACAATTTCAGTATTGCTGTACGCCACGAAAAACAGGCCGAAGTTAAAACAATAGTTCAGCTAACTCGTTCCGTGTTGAAGGACCTTTTCCTCCCAGTCGCCCGCGCCCCCCTTGACATGCCTCTGCGCCCCCCCAGGGGGGCGCGCCCCACTATTTGAGAAACACTGCTCTAATGTAAGGAGCATTTCTGCAAACACTTCTTTAGTATCTTATGAACTGTTTTTTCCCTTAACTTTACTTTTACATTTTTAGTGCACCTCTTTTACTTGTGGATATGAATTCATTTGCAATGATATCCTCTCATTTAAATGCCATGGTAACCCAGCTGTCGTTCTAATTTAACACCACCTTAAATCTAACTTTTCATTTTCTGAAGCTGAAGGATGTTGGTGGAGGACACAGAAACTTTCCATTTCTGTAGCCAAGGAGCCAAAACGTAAAAGAAACCAAAGAAATGAGTCAAAGTGAGCCAGCCGTGTGTATTAGCGTCTATAGCCGACATGCGCAGTCAGAGGAGGCGGTCAGACCACATTTCCCACAATGCTCCGCCCCTCCCTTCTTCTTCTGTGGTCAGCTGATCCTGAAGTCAGACAGACGTTGGAAATGTTCAGCGTAAAGTAGCTTTTAGCGGCTTCTCCTCCAACGGAGCGTTTTATTTCCTCCCACTGACGCTAGTTTAATAGTTTTACCGACCGGTTAACGGGTAAGAATGGGACGAGTTACTGGTTCCTCTCCGTTAGCTTCAGTGCTAAAGTCAGGGTTTTAACGTGTTGCTACGATCAGTTAGCCTTCTGCTGGGTAGCTAGTTTACTGGTCCATCTCCTGGTCCATCTCCTAGTTAACTGGTCCACCTGAGATGGTCTGAGGGTGTTTTTATGAAGCCAGAAGAAGATGAGATGGAAGACAGCGATGGAGAAGACCTGATGGAAACACCTGAGCTGCCCCTGGAGGTGAGTTACCTCATTACTGTTAGCACTGGTTATACTGGTTAATAAGCACTGGTTATACTGGTTAATCTATCCATCCATCCATCCATCCATCCATCTAATGCTGTGTTTGTGTCTCCTGCTGTAGATCATCGTTTACATCCTGAGTTTCCTCCACGCCTCAGACAGAAAGGAGGCGTCTCTGGTGTGCCGGAGCTGGTACGATGCCAGCCAGGATCTGAGGTTTCAGGTAGAGATGCCCTGCTTAAATGTCCCTAATATAATGGAAGGAGGCCGAGAGTCTCATGTCTCCTCTTTGTGCTTCCTCAGAAGAACGTCACCTTCTGCTTCCCGGCTTCAGCCTCGTCCCTGGAGCTGGTCAGAGGTCTGGGCAGGAAGTCCCGCTGCAGCCTGATCATCAGCCAGCTGGATGGCTTCAGCATTTCCAGGTCGCTTCTTCTGGAGGTATTCTGTTTTCTATAGCTGATGTTGTCCACCTTCCCGGTGTTCAGAGCTGTCTCTCCTCTCAAACATCTGGAGGTGTTCTGTTGTCAACGTTCCTGGTGTTCAGAGCTGTCGCTCCTCTCAAACATCTGTTAGTCATAAACATTACTGCAGTCATGTGAAGGTCTTGTTCAGTGATTTCACACAAACCCACAGAGAAGTGATCACACGCCTGAGAGAGGATCTTCTGCCTCCAGGGTTCATGAAGTCCTTCAGAAAATAAATCCTGTTTATTAACTCAGTGGGTTTTATGCAGATTAGAAACACGTAGACAAGAAAAGAAATCTGTGAAACCCAAAGCCTGACAGTTCAAATGTGTTTGTTTTAGCTTAAATCATGTTGAGGTGATTTAATTCCTGTCAATCTGTCCAGGATGTAGATAGTTTAGAGTTAGATCTGTCCAGGATGTTCAGAATGATAGAGTTTAGATCCAGATTGACTCTGTTTGACCCTCGTCACCAGAATATGTGTCCGGCGTTGAACTTTCCATCCAACATGTTGCATCCTGTCAGGCTGTAAATCTGTTGCTTTAAAGATCAAAGTCTAATCTAGCTGCTGATAGTGTTGCTTTCTGTAATAATTCATTTTAAAGGCTGAGAGGTAGAATGTAGTGGATCAAACAGCACCGCCCATTTCTTACAGATTTAAAAATACTATTTTATTTATCAGTGCAGCACTTTTCATGCGTTTGTTCTGCTCCTATCAGTGTCCTTCTCCTGTCCTCTAGTTCCTCTGGTTCCTCTAGTTTCTCTGGTTCCTCCAGTTCCTCCGATTCCTCCAGTTCCTCCGGTTCCTCCGATTCCTCCAGTTCCTCCGGTTCCTCCAGTTCCTCCGGTTCCTCCGATTCCTCCAGTTCCTCCGGTTCCTCCGATTCCTCCAGTTCCTCCAGTTCCTCTGATTCCTCCAGTTCCTCTAGTTACTCTGGTTCCTCCGGTTCCTCTACTTCCTCTGGTTCCTCCAGTTCCTCTGATTCCTCCAGTTCCTCCAGTTCCTCTGATTCCTCCAGTTCTTCCAGTTCCTCTAGTTGCTCTGGTTCCTCTGGTTCCTCTGACTGCCTCTCCTTCCTCCAGGTGGGTCGTTCCCTGGGCTCTAAGGTGGACAGCCTGGCCCTACCTGGCAGCAGTATAACCGAGGCATCTCTGTTGGCCCTACTCCCTTGCCTCACCTCCCTTCGCCGGTTGGACCTCCGAGGTCTGGACAGCCTCTTCATGTCTGGAGCTTTTCTGTCCAGAGAGGAGCACCGACATCAGGTATTACCCAGCATGCAACAGCCTCAATGACATGTCCATGTGGTCTGATTTAACCCTGTAAGAACATCAGGAGTGAAAAATGCAGTGGATGAGCGTTTCCACTGTGAAACTAAACACAGAAAAACACAGATTCAGACGTCATTCGTACCACAGGCGCTGAACCTGCTAGCTCCCAGGAGCTTCTTTATTCATCTTCAGATTTAGTTTAAGTATCAAACATGTATTATTATTATTGTTATCATTATTATTATAACATGGACGGCTGAATTAAGGGGATTTTAACTGATAGATTCTGGTAATTATTTAATAAATCAGAATACCGTGACTGCATATCTGCTACAGTTATTTAAAAGCAGTGTTAGATTTCCTCTGTACATACATCTATATACATTATTTATGAGAACAGCCCTGAAAATGTGCAGCTGTTTAAAGTTGAGCTGAAATCCAAACTAATGATGTAAACTTGAAACTACCTGGTCAGGTAGAAGCTATTTGATGGATGTCATGATGAGGATAACAGAATTTACTGTGTTCAGTGTAAATATGTAAAAGTTGGACAGAAAGATGCTTCAGATGCTGAAAGGACAGAATCAGTTAGTTTATGTCTCATGTCTGTGTTTTGTTTTAAAATATTTTCTGGGACAAAATCATATTCCAGATTAAAGGACATGAAGTTCTAAAATGAAGGAGACTGATGTATTCTATGAACCTTCCACAGTGTTTTCTTATTATTTCATTGTTTTTCCTGTGAGGTCCGGTCGGCTCTGTGTGGTCTGGAGGACCTGGACCTGTCCGGCCTCCGCTACCTGTCTGATCTCGCCTTTAACCGGCTCACCGGCTGCACCCCGTCCCTCCGCCGCCTCTCGCTGGCCGGATGCCACATTGCTTTTGAGTTTGACCCATACCGAGGATGCCCGGTGGGGGCCGTCCAGGACTCCTCGGCTCTGCTGTCGCTGAGGAACTTGAGGAAACTGTTAACAGAGCAGAAATCCACCCTGGTAGCTCTGGACCTCAGCAGAACCTCCATCACTCCTGAGTCACTGCGCTGTATTGCACAGGTCAGAGTTAGCAGAAAGAAAAGGTTTTTTCACCAGAAACTCTTGGACCAGATTTACTGCTCCATGCAGGAACTAGAAGCTTTCATTCTCGTCTAAGATGCTGTAGGTCCTGAATCCATGACATCCTCTTTGTTCCAGGTTCCAGGCTTAGTCCTCAATGAGCTGCATCTGCACAGCTGTAAGGAGCTGACTGACTACTCAGTGGAAGTTCTGGTGAAGCACCAGCCGGGCCTCCTCAAACTGGACATCAGCAGCTGCACCGAGCTGACCAGCAGGTCTGTGGAGGCCATCGCCCAGGGCCTGAAGTCCCTGACGGACCTGTCGCTGTCCCGGGACTGGAGGATCACGGAGAAAGGTACCAGAGCCGATTTAGTATTTTTACATCATTGACTGGATGGAATTAAAGTCTGGTGCTCATAGTTAGTAGAAACTACAGAGGTCGTTGTTGTTGGCTAAAAGGTTTTTGTCCTCATGAGTGTGCCACTGGAAAGACATTTTCCTATTTTAAAATAAATTCTGTATCCTGCTGGATAATAATAGTAATGAATATGTTTATTAATGGATAATAATAGTAATGAGTGTGTTTATTAATGGATAATAAAAGTAATGAATGTGTTTATTAATGGATAATAAAAGTAATGAATGTGTTTCTTAATGTTCCTGCTGAGATTCTGCTGGAGCTCATGAGGTCCAAATGAACAGATTTTGAACATATTTTAGTCTTCCAGAGTCTAAAATACTAACGCTGGCACTAGAGCTTAAGATGAAGAAGTCAAAAAGAAGTGGAAAAATAACAGAATCGTTCCTGTGGAAGCTCTAAATGTCACCTTCCATTGTTTTAAATGAACCTTCGTACTGAGCTAGCTGCTTGTCCAGGGTGTGTTTTGTACTGTAGTGGTTCCTACGCTGAGAGGAAAGATATGGAATGTGATTTTAGTAGTTTAATATGTGGACAAGAGTAGAGTGTGGTGAAATATTAGTGTTTCCTGTTCTGTTTTCTAAAGTATAACTGCAGTTTCCTGGTGTCCAGAGCAGCTCAGCTGTGTTTAGAAATCAGGGAAAGAAGTTTAGTGTGTTTGAACCTCTACATCTGTACTAAAAACCAGTCTGCCCCACATCTGGACAACACAGTAAACAGCAAACATACATTAATGGTTGGATTTTACAAACCATTTATTACTTAATAAACATCTGGATATTTGTACTCATGGAACTCCTGGTCTGGAGTCTGGAAAAGTTTGGACTTTTGGAACAGAAAATGTGCAGGAACCCTGAATGGCTTCTGACTGAATGTGGAACAATTTATAGAAAATGCATGAATTATTTTTTTTTTTTGTATTAGCAGTGGAAGGAACATGTTTCCATTATCATGATGTTAGTGTTGTGTTTGCAGCTTGTTTTGCTGCCCTCTAGTGGCCAAAGCCGTCAGTTAATCTGGTTCAAATTAGGAATACTCTGCTCCGGTCTCCCAGACGTTTCATGTGTCCACAGGCCTCGCTGAGCTGCTGTCGCTGCCGTCTCTGAGGACTCTGGATCTGTCCGAGTGTCTGCACATCAATGGAACAGAGATCGTGAAAGGCCTGAAGGGATCCAACGCCGCCACAGCAAAGCTGGAGGCCCTGAGTCTGAGAAGCTGCAGCTACATCAGGGTGAGCAGCTCCAGACCATAGTAGAACTGGAAGAGCATCGGTGTCTGTTTATTCTGACAGCTTCTGTCTCTTCTCTCTGCAGGATCTTGCAGTTTTCTCTCTCACCCAGCTGCTTGGGGATTCTCTCCGTGAGTTGGACCTGACATCCTGTGACAACGTGACCGACCTGTCGGTGCGCGCCGTCGCCACCTACTTGCAGAAGCTGGTAGTTCTGCGGCTGGGCTGGTGTAAAGAAGTGACGGATTGGGGTCTGCTGGGGATGGTGCAGACGGCCAAATGTGAGCTGGATGAGGACGCAGTGAGTACCAGACTTACATGTTTGTTTCCCGTGTTCTGATGGTGCGGGTGCTCGGTTTATCAGCTAATTTAACAGCAGCTGGAAAGCAGCACATTTGAAGGTGTCATTGTTTCCCAGGCAGATGAGGGTCCCAGGTTCACCCGAACCTTCGGCAACATGGGCTTCTTCAAGCCTCCTCGTATGCCCTTTGAGGATCGGCCCAAGCTGGTCACTCAGAACGACCTGGAGCAGTTCAAGCACCAGTCTGGAGCTTCGCTTTTAGCTCTGAACCGGCTGCAGGAGCTGGACCTGTCGGCCTGCTCCAAGCTCACCGACAGCAGCATCATTCAGGTGGGAAGCTGAGAGGAGGCGTGTTTCAGGTCTAGAAAGCAGAACATTTGAATATTGTTTCTTCTCCAGGTGGTTCATTACCCGGATCTCCACCGTCTGTCTCTGTCCATGCTGCCTGACATCACCGACGCCAGCTTGGCATCGGTTGCCTGGCGCTGCCGCAGCCTCACCAGCCTGGCGCTCAGCCACTGCCCGGGCATCAGCGACCGAGGACTAGCTCAGGCTGCTCCATACCTCCACCGATTGCAGCATCTCTACCTCTCCTGCTGCACCAACATCACCGACAGGTCAGTGGTACGTCTGCTGCATGTAGCTGCAGATTAAACAGGAACTAATCATGAATCTCTACAACCCGCAGGTCCTTGTTCCTTCTGCTGGAGCACTGTAAGCGTCTGAGGACACTCGACATCTCAAGGTGCAAAAACATCTCCTCAACAACAGTGGAGCTCCTCCAGTCACAGCTGCCCTTCCTGGAAAACATCCAGTCCAGGTTCATCGGTGGAGCTGATCTCATCCCAGCACTCTGAATCTCCTGGACCAGACTTTCACACAAACTGACCAAAGCCTGCTCTGAGTCCAACTTTTGCACATTTCAGCATTTTGCACAAGAACTGAAAGAAATGTAGATGAATTGTTGGCTTACAGAGAAACTTCTGTAAGTAAATCTAGACTGAAAGCCACTCTGTAAGGGTTCGGGTCTACATCATAAATCTAGACTTAAAGCCACTCTGTAAGCGTTCGGATTTACGTCATGAATCTAGACTTAAAGCCACTCTGTAAGGGTTAGGGTTCGGGTCTACGTCATCAATCCAGACTTAAAGCCACTCTGTAAGGGTTCGGGTTTACGTTGTAAATCTAGACTCAAAACCACTCTGTACGGGTTCAGGTTTACGTCGTAAATCTAGACTCAAATCCATTCTGTACGGGTTCGGGTCTACGTCGTAAATCTAGACTTAAAACCACTCTGTAAGGGTTAGGGTTCGGGTTTACGTCGTAAATCTAGACTTAAAGCCACTCTGTAAGGGTTCGGGTTCAGGTTTACGTCGTAAATCTAGACTTTAAGCCACTCTGTACGGGTTCAGGTTTACGTCGTAAATCTAGACTTAAAGCCACTCTGTAAGGGTTCAGGTTTACGTCGTAAATCTAGACTTAAAGCCACTCTGTACGGGTTCAGGTTTACGTCGTAAATCTAGACTTAAAGCCACTCTGTAAGGGTTAGGGTTCGGGTGTACGTCGTAAATCTAGACTTTAAGCCACTCTGTACGGGTTCAGGTTTACGTCGTAAATCTAGACTTAAAGCCACTCTGTAAGGGTTCGGGTTCAGGTTTACGTCGTAAATCTAGACTTTAAGCCACTCTGTACGGGTTCAGGTTTACGTCGTAAATCTAGACTTAAAGCCACTCTGTAAGGGTTAGGGTTCGGGTGTACGTCACACTTTATGAGAATAGATTCGCTGTTCTGTCTGGAGCAGCACCACTAATATTAACTTTTAGAAGTCTGGATGTTTTATGTGCTGCAGATGTGATCTGAGGAATTAATTTCAAGGTTCTTTATCCTGAAAACAGAAACACACTGAAAGAAGGAAATATGAGGTAAATATTCAGAATGTCACTAAAACATCTAATAGTAGCATGGTGCTTTTATCTAAGAATGTCCAAGCAAGAAATGAAGGTTAGACAGAAATATTAAGACAGAAGCTGTCCATAAATGGAAAGGTAATTATTGAATATATATCTGTATTTATGAAGTAGTTAATCATTCTGAACTAACGTGATTTCAGGTGACAGATGAACTGTGGGATATATTCTGATATCTAAATAATATTTTGGCTTTTTTTTCTCGACGTGAGCAGATTTCCCTAAAAGGAGCTTAGCTGAAATGCTAACGCTGACTTTGGTCACAGAGCTTTGCATTTTTTTCTCAATCATTTATTTTTTTATTCAAAAAGCAAACTTTACTGGGGATTTTTAATTTTTTTTCTGAAAAATCACAGTTCTGTGCTGCTAAACAAATTTAGAGTAGATATTAAGTGAAACAGTGAGTTAGAGTTTAGGTAAAGTTCAGTTACTGCAAAGTTAAAGTGAATGAATTAAACCTTCATGGTCTCAGGACTCTATTATTTTAACTCTTCACCTCCGTCTGCTGCATTAACGACACTGTTTTATTATTTCTAGGTTCTTCCACCGTTATCAGTTTTAGGGAATTAAATTAAATGGAAAAGGATGCTTCCTTTCTATCAAATTTCAATACAATTCCATTTTTTCCCAGTGAAACTGACTTTTGCTGTCATTGGATTCTGCAGCCTTCTGGTCTATCCCTCCTTTTCTTGGCCAAGCACACTTAATAAAAATAATAATAACATGATACACCTGTCTAATTAAAGACATGAGACTGTATTTTGCACTATGACAGAGGGAGAATTATGGGCTGTAAAGACAAATAATCAGGTATAAAATATATGGATTTTATAAATAAACCAAAGTTTGGCTACAATGCTATCAATAAAACAGGTGTTTTTCTTTTTTTTTTCCATATAAATCTGTTTATTCATGTGAAGTCACTCAAAACACATGATTCAGAGTGAATATTTTTCAGGAATGCACTGCAGAGAACAATGAAATAATCCAAACCCACTATTTTCTAGCTGTCAGTTCACGAGGAGCTTCAGCTGCAGCTCATTAGTACCATTAAAAAACACAAAACAGGATTTAATCCACCATAGACTGCCTCCAGTATTGTAGAGATTTACAGGGGTTATTGTTTTTCACATTTTAAAACAATTAATCTGTTGATTGTGGTAAAAATACAGTTATTAGATCGGTACCTAAAGCAGGAGAGCCTGTTGGGTTCATGAAGCAGAAACACTTCTCTCTACTGGGATGAATGAACCAGCAGGTTCTAGTTAATGCCTGTTAGAATTTAAAGCATCGATACTCACAGGAACAATCCCTGTGTTTCATATAGTTTTAGATATATGGAGAATATAAAATGATAACTAAAGACATTTAAAGTACCAATACTGGACTATAAGGAAAGCAGCGGTTCTTCTTGTTTTTTGGAGCTGGGTGGAGTTTCCATTCAGCTGAAGATGAACAGATTATTCCTGAAAATCTGCAGCCATTACAACCACTCCTGGAGTTTAAGTTTCACTTGGATGTAGAAAAACCAGAAGAAATATCTAATGTCAGAGTTACAGAGAAGACGATCTCACCACACACACACGTATTCACACGTCCACGCTCTACTGCTCCGTCTGGCTGAAGTCGTAGCAGAAGTTGTAGTTGCTGGGAGGTTTGGGAACGCTGGGAGCGCTGTCTGGGATGGGAACGTTCTCCAGGTCCAGGAGGCGGAGTTTGATCTCCATGGACAAGAGGATGTCCAGCTCGCTGCGCATCGTCTCGCTGCTCATGTCCCGACCCAGGAGGACGCTCAGTCCATCTGTCCACAGGCAGAACTGACAGGAGGGAAGCTGATCAGAGTTGGTTTATATTCTGACTGGGATGGGGAACTACAGGAAGGAGATCTTAAACCCCTTTATCACTGTTCTGATAATCAGATCAGAAACGTTTGTGTAAAACTTTCACAAGGGTGTGAACTGAACGGACAGACATGCAAAAGAGGCGGGACTTTGTAAAGTTTCAGAGCCAAAAGTCACAGTTTGCTCTGTGATTTTGAATCTATTAGGCAACATTCTGCCTCAAAAAAATGCTATTTATTGCATCCAATACTCTTATAATACTGCATTTTTATGTAAATAATACCACTTTGTTGTAAATATGAACTTCTTTTTGCCATATTGGGCACTTTATGCTGTTTCTACGACCGGCTATCTGTCTATCAAACTGAAATAAAGTCAATAAAACCTCACTACAATGAAAACAGACATTTATAGAATAATGATACTTACTGATAATCGCCGAGTTTTTTTTCCCCAAAAGATGTTCAGAGGAGCTGATGTGTGTTTTCTACTGGCTTTAAGTTTGTTTAATACCTGCAGCATCACACAGCAGCAGGACAGAAATATATATATATATATATACATATATATATACATATATATATATACATATATATATATATATATATATATATATATATATATATATATATATATATATATATATATATATTAGTGGTGGGACACGACTGTCCCATGTTCCTTTTTTTAAATAAATTTTAAATTATAAACACGTATATGTCTATTCATTGATTCAACTGTCAAGCACAATTTCATTTGAATTGAAAAACTTCACTTATTGTGTCAAATATTGCTATTTGACAAAACTGCAATTATTGCGATTAATTAATTACAAAGCCTGTAATTAATTAGATTAATTTTTTTAAAATCGCGTCCCACCACTAATATATATATATATATATTTTTTTTTTTTTTTTTTTTTTTTTACAAACCTGCAGCATCACATAGCAGTAGAATGCTGTCCCTTTATTGGATGAATAAGCCAGCAACGCTCCGCGTCTTTAAGGGCTTTAGAAATATTTAGAAACACAGGAAGCATATTAAAGACTCACGTCAGTTCTAGACGGGGCGATGAAGTTCAGGCTGTACTCCTCTACGTCATATGTGATGCTAAACGCCAGATCCAGCACCTCCTACAGCAGAAAACACCGTGAGACTTCCAGTTTGTTCCGACAGTGAAAGATAAGGAGAGCAGCTGACCTTGTTCTGTTTGCCTTTGTTCTCCTTCATGTGAGGACAGTCTTTTCCCGTCAGCAGGGCCTTGATATCTGCTACTGGAACTGAAACACAGCAAGAGTTTCATATTCATCTACAGCAGCCGTTTATAGATTTTTGTAGTTTGTTTTAGTTTGGATCATTGCATTTAGGGTACTGAATAAGTTAGAATACTTCAGTTAATGAGCCTAAAGTCTTTTTTCATCTGCAACAAGCGTCAGGTTTTGTTTTGCTGCTTCAATGTTTGGGCTCTTGTGAATCCTGTTTCATGAACAGAACCAGTCTGTTTTTAGAAAGCATGCATCTCTATAAAGGACCATTCTAGTTATTTCAATCAGTCTATTGGGGCTGTTGTGCTCTATGGGTGGCGCTAACTGCAGACTTCTTCTGGGGAGATTCAGGGAGGCAGGAAATTGTACAAAATCCAACTTCTATGTACACCAGAACCTAACCCTGTTTTAGTCTCTGAAGTTAAACAGAAATTAGCTGCTTGGAATGGGCCTTGTGCTGACTGCATTATAGGGTTTTATTTATATATATATATATATATATATATATATATATATATATATATATATATATATATATATATATATATATATATATATAGACACACACACACACACACACACACACACACACACACACACACACACACACACACACACACACACACATATATACATTTAGGGTTACAGGGTTATTAGGGCCATCCTCTGTCTGTTTTCATCTGTGCATAGATTTCTGTGTTTGGAGTGAAAAGTTGAATGTTTTCTGCCACTCACTCTTCTCCTGCAGTGTTTCTATCGTTGGATTGTCAGAATCTTCCTCCACGTCACCGTAGTGAAGCATTTTGTGGTTGGGAGACAAGCGACAGTACCACAGTTTATCTGAGAGAGAAGGAAGACAGGAGTTATCTTCAGAAATCTGCTGTCTTCCAGGAGTTTTTGACTAAGCGGCTGCTCACCCTGTCGCCGTCGGCTGCTGATCTTTCTGAACATGGTTCCCTGACACAGTCTGTTGAGTCTCTGCTGGCGGATCAACTCCAGCAGCTCCGGCTTCAGGCGCTCTTTGAGCTCCCTGAAGGAAAGGAAACGCTCCATCACATGGTGGTAGGGTTGCAAGGGAACTCCAGTTAGCAGACGTGGCTCAAAAGCTCACAATCAACACAAGAAATCCCTAAACTATTGCAATAGTTCACTATTTCTACAGGAGTTTTATCATTGCTGATTGAATATTAACTAAAGGTCACAGACAGTAAAGCTGCATAAAGCAGACTCTGGTTCTCTGAGTGTTTAGAGATAAACTGTTTGTTGGTTCCATACGGGTGGAAAATATCTGAGCAGCTCATCAGGTTTAGTTATGAACACAACAGGAACGTTTTCAAAATAATCCACCAGAACAGAACCTTCTTCAGTTTCTACAACATCTGCAGGAAAA
The DNA here is from genome assembly GCF_022539595.1 of Amphiprion ocellaris. Classification (NCBI taxonomy): domain Eukaryota; kingdom Metazoa; phylum Chordata; class Actinopteri; family Pomacentridae; genus Amphiprion; species Amphiprion ocellaris. The sequence goes on from NC_072768.1 coordinate 139,807, forward strand.
CTACTTAGATTCAACACAAACCCTGAAACACCTCAGACTAGATGTGGAAAACATTCATCCTAACATCTGGTAGCTGCTACGACTCATTTCAAATGTCTAAAACATTCCTCTTCTGTATGGATTATTAAATATGAACTTGATCAAATATAAAATGTTTGCAACCGTTAAAGATTTGCCTTTTATAGATCAGTGTTTAATGGGAGCTAGTGATGGCGAGATGAAGCTTCATGGTGCTTCATTTGCTCTACTGCGCCGTCAACTGGACAAATAAAACAGGCAGAGTGCCTATAATGACACACTAGCTTTGCTATGTGAAGCTTTGAATTGCGCTTAAATGATAATGCCAATAAACAAGTAATATACTTAATATAGTGTCTGCTTTTCCTGATAGCAGGGACAGAGGGGGAAATGGAAACAAACTGGGGGGAGATTTGAGATTTGTAGTTTGACTGCTTGATTGATGTCAGGTTCTGGCTTTCTGTAAAGTGCTTAGATACTTTTAATTGTAATAAGGATTGTATAAATAAAATTTATTGTGCTTTTGCTACTTGTTGTTTTGTGACTGCGTGTGTAGTACCAGTGACAACCTGTAAAACAAAAGTAGGGACAACATATTATTTGTTTTTATTCAAAAATAATTTTTCCACAGTGCTGGGATTCAGGCGACTTCTTTTTTTTGGGATAATATTTCTCTAGCTCCTTGGAACACAACAGACACTTCACCTTTGAAAATACCAGAAAAAATTAATTACAACAAGCTGTGTTTGGTGTTGTCACAGTTATTCATATTACACTTCACTTGTTACGTGCCTACTTTATTAGGAGAAATCAGGTCAAAGTGTTCCCAGACAGGGGAGAATCTTCTCTTTCTGACCTTCTTGTATGGAAAAAAGAGTCTAAAAGCAATTGCAAGCAAAGATACAGCAGGTAAAAATCCAACAAATGTGAACAGGGAATCCATTGCATTTCGCTGCCCCTTATATTTTGACTTGCACGTCAAACCCGCGAACCAGTTCCTGAACCAGTCACATGGTACGACCGGCTTGCGAGGCTTCAAACGTCGAATTTTTTTTTCAAGATGGCGCCGTGAGAGCGGCAGCTAGTCACAGCAGCTCTGGTTAACTTTAGGTCTGTTTAGTTATTTTTGTAGTTTTCTTCCTTTTTTTAAGTTTTTTCATCAAGTAGGTGTGACGCCTTTGTACGGGACAAACATGGATGTACAAATTGCGCTTCCCCTACTTTGTTTACTACTGATTTCAGAACTTTTTAAATCTGCATCTGGTGAACCATTCAGCCACGGCATTGTTTACAGTCAGGAACAGCTGTTGGCGCTGAGCCAGGCCAGGCCGCCGTCGTGGGAGAGACCAGACATCCCAGCTGAGCTCCGCAGGAGGAGGAGAGGATGCCGGGCAGGACTGAAGTGTCGGGAGAAGAGGAGACGCTACAAGCCGTCCGTTCCATCTGTGATTATGGGGAATGTGAGGTCTCTCCCGAATAAGATGGAAGAACTGACGGCGCTGACCAGGCTGCAGTGGGAGTATAGGGAGAGCAGCCTCATGATGTTCACGGAGTCATGGCTGAACGAACTCACTCCGGACTCACTTTTAACTCTGGACGGATTCCATCTGGTCAGAGCGGACCGGAACGTGAGGGAGAGTGGTAAGAGAAAGGGTGGGGGCCCCCTGTCACCCTCCTCCACCTGCCTCTCCATAACAGCTGATCAGGTGAGAAGTGAACTTAAAAAGATCAAAACCAGGAAAGCTGCAGGTCCTGATGGAATCAGCTCCAGACTCCTTAGAGACTGTGCAGAGCAGCTCTGTCAGGTGCTGCTGCACATCTTTAACCTGAGCCTGAGTCTGGAGAGGGTTCCTCTGTTATGGAAGACTTCCTGCCTGGTTCCTGTCTCTAAGACCAGGAACCCCAGGGAGCCTAACCACTTCAGACCTGTGGCCCTCACTTCTCACCTGATGAAGACCATGGAGAGGATCGTCCTCAGGAACCTCCGTCCCCAGGTGAGCCAGTATCTGGATCCACTGCAGTTCGCCTACCAACCGAACATTGGAGTGGATGATGCAGTGGTCTACCTGCTGCACAGATCACTGACTCACCTGGAGAAACCCAGCAGCACTGTGAGGGTCATGTTCTTTGACTTCTCCAGTGCTTTCAACACCATCCAGCCTTCTCTGCTTAGGGTGAAGCTAGAAGGAGCGGGAGTAGACTGTCACCTGGCTGCTTGGACCATCGACTACCTCACCAACAGACCACAGTACGTGAGGCTTCAGGACTGTGTGTCTGATGTGGTAGTCAGCAGCATGGAGGTCCACAGGGGACAGTGCTCTCCCCCTTTCTCTTCACCCTGTACACATCGGACTTCCACTACAACTCTGGGAGCTGTCACCTCCAGAAGTTCTCCGATGATACAGCCATTGTCGGGTGTGTATCTGAAGGGGACGAGCGGAAGTATAGGACGGTCATCTCTGACTTTGTTGACTGGTGTGAGCGAAACCATCTGCAGCTCAACGCCAGTAAGACGAAGGAGATGATCGTGGACTTCAGCAGGAGGACGACATCCCAGACTGCACCGGTGAACATCCAGGGTTTGGACATTGAGATGGTGGACACATACAAATACCTGGGTGTTCACCTCAACAATAAACTGGACTGGACACATAACACAGAGGTCGTGTACAAGAAGGACCAAACTCTCCACCTGCTGAGGAGAGTGAGGTCCTTTGGAGTGTGCAGGACTCTGCTCAGGACATTTTATGACTCTGTGGTAGCGTTTGCTATCTTCTATGCAGTGGTCTGCTGGGGAGCAGGGAGCACTGAAAGGGACAGAAAGAGACTAAACAGAAGGTCAGGAGGAGGTTCTGTCCTGGACTGTTCCCTGGACTCCATAGAGGAGGTGGGTGAGAGGAGGATGTTGGCAAAGCTCACATCCATCATGGACAATCCCTCTCACCCACTGCATGACACTGTGGGGTCTTTAAGCAGCTCCTTCAGCAGCAGACTGAGACATCCACCCTGCAAGAAGGAACGCTATCACAGGTCCTTCATCCCATCTGCTATAAGACTTTACAACATCAGCATCACTGGCTGATGTTAACATAAACTGGACTATATCATCCCAAACCATAAAATTTGCACAGAAATTCTTGCACTGCTACATCTTTGCACTTTTTAAACTTATTTTTTCAAGCCACTTTATACTGCATTGTCTTACAGTGTGTCACTACTGCACTATTTCATCCTCATTTCTCACCCCTGTATATATTGTAAATATTATTACTACTGTTCTATTATTATTTTATTCCTATTACTATGTCTATTGCTACATAAGCTGCTGTAACAACGTGAATTTCCCCTGGCGTGGGGAGAAATAAAGGACTTATCTTATTTTTGGCTCCTCCCCTAAATGAAGCATGCCTCAATATGCGCTTTGTGGACACGCCCCCCCCAACCATACTATAGAATAAAATGTAAAATATTATACTATATATATATATATATATATATATATATATATATATATATAGTGCTGGCAACGATTAAAATGTTTAATCGTGATTAATCGCATGATTGTTGCTGTGATTAATTGCGATTAACGCACTATTGTGCGTACAATTAGGTAATGAGTTTAAAAGTAGTGTATTCTGCACTTTTATTTTGTAAAGTACTGCTATATAAACAAAAATACAGTAACATTTGGTTTGCAAACACTTTAAACAAATAAAGTGCTTTTTAACAGCAGCATTCCCTTCATACAGCAGCAGTTAAAACATTTCTTGTAAATCTCAACTTAAACATTGATGTAATCACATCAAGCCAGAGCTATTTGCCACTGCAGTGGCATTAACGTTTTATCTGGTTTGTTATATATAATAGAAAAACAAGATACCCTCAGAGTCCAGAGCCACAATCATAACATTATAACAGGAACCTTCCCAGCAACAGCAAGTTAACATTTATAAGTCTGTGTTCTTATTTTTTCTCTGGTACCAGCAGAAACATCTTTCTTTCATCAGGGAGCAGCAGAACCAGTCTATGTTCATCAGCAGCTGGTGAAAAAGTCCACAGCTGGAACGGACTGCAGAAGACTTTTTAGTCTGTGAAGTCCATGTCTGGACTTCTTTTTTGGCCTTTTTAGGCTTTATTATATAGGACAGTGGAGAGTGACAGGAATCATGGGAAGAAGCTCAAATGGCTGTGGGTAGGACTCGAACTCTGCATCAGGGACTCTCATCCTGGTTTGTCATGACACAAAAAACCTTCCAGTGATGCAGGTTGAGGCTCATACGTGCCGCCATTCGTTGGTCCTCAGACCGACATCTTCCACAATACTAATCAGAATGCAGTCTATAGCTAACTACTTCTCTGTTAGCTTGTCTTGTTTTAGTTTACCTCTATTTCTCCCATACGCTGAATGCAGCCAGTCTGCTGAAATCTCCCTCCACTGTTAATTAGGGTGAGACGTGATGAATGAGTGAGACTTTATCTGGTTCTCTGCTGGTTTATTGAACCTTCACACAGGCTACTGTGGGCCGTAGCCAACGCCAGAATAACTAGAAAAACCCCATAACTTAGCTCCAGAATTAGCCGCCGTTCCCAGCTCTCTCGACTGCTGAATCTCAGCCAATCAGAGGTGAGCTAACTAAACATGGCACGTTCACTGACATTAGGTAAATCTGGAACTGAACAATAAACATTGAAACCTCAACATCAACAACAATATCTGTCCGTTACAATATATTTTTTAAAAATGCGGTAACGTGCAATAAAATGATTATCGGCGTTAATGAACTGCTACGTTAACGCGACAGTGCCCAGCCCTAATATATATATATATATATATATATATATATATATATATATATATATATATATATATATATATATATATATATATATATATATATATATATATGTATATATATATATGTAATCATTTTTGGCTCCTCCCCTAAATGAAGCAAGCCTCCATACCTGCATCGTGGACACGCCCCCCAACCATACTATAGAATAAAATGTAAAATATTATACTATATATATATATATATATATATATATATATATATATATATATATATATATATATATATATATATACATACATATTAGTGATGTAATTAATTTAATTAATTACAGGCTTCATAATTAATTAATCGCAATTAATTGCAGTTTTGGCAAACAGCAATATTTGACACAATAAGTGAAGATTTTCAATTCAAATAAAATTGTGGTTGACAGTTGAATCAATAAATAGACATATACGTGTTTATAATTTAAAATTTATTTAAAAAAAGGAACATGGGACATACAGAAAAAGTGATTTTGATGACTTAATGCCTGAATTTAGTTGTTTTTTCCACTGTATGGCACATAAAATCAGCATAAGTAGTTCAAGGAGCTTCAGAAAGTTGAAAATCCAGAGATTCATTCTGTTTTCATCTTTTCTGGGTCTGATAAATGGTGGAATTTTGATGGTTCTTTTTATAGGAATATCAGTTTTTATTTATGTAATTTTTTTTATAAACAAAAAATTTATAATTAAGTTAATAAAAGAGATATTTTTGTTGTTTAGGTTATTCCTCCTCCAAGGAGGCAGAGCCTCGACGGAGTAAAAACTTAAACCACAAAAATGTTTCATTTCTATTTATCTGCATTTTTCATCTGTCTGCTACATTCACAGATTACTGCAAATCTAAGTGCAATTATAGCGATTTTATTTAACATTTTAAGACTTTCTGTAAACTCAAGCAGTGTCTAGAAAAGTGGTCTATTATGGGATGGCTACACCGTTAGCCGTTAGCATGACTCGTAGCTAACGTTAGCTCTGGTGCTAAGAGCAACATGTTTTCCATTGAGGTGATACCGTTGGCTTGAAGTAACGCAGTGATCAGAAAACTCTTTGTTGTACAATTTGCACACAACTAGGGCTGCAACTAACGATTATTTTAATAATCGATTAATCGGCAGGTTATTTTTTCGATTAATCGATGAATCAGATTTTTTTTTAAAAACACATTTTTAATTTCCGCCACTTTATTCAGAAAGAGAAGATTTGGACTGACAGAACAAATAAGATCATTGTAGCAAAGCCTTTGTCTTCAACCATCAACAGAGGCCTCATGTCAGTGATGATCAGTCAAGACAGCTGCTGGCTGTGGTGGACATGATGTCTTTCTCATCATGAAGCCTGTCATTTTTTGCTGTTGATGAAATGAGAACGATAGTATAGTTTGAGTATGTATTATAGCACAATTTACAACAACTCAGTAGTTATCTTGTTTTATTTGCAGTATTAGGTTAAGGCATGTAAGTAGTTCAAAGAACAAAACACAAAGTATGCACGCACGCACACACATAGATAGATAGATAGATAGATAGATAGATAGATAGATAGATAGATAGATAGATAGATAGATAGATAGATAGATAGATAGATAGATAGATAGATAGATAGATAGATAGATAGATAGATAGATAGGACAAGCACCATAAAAAAGACTTCATTATATAACTTGAGTAGATGTAAGAAGTTACTTTAACCCGTTTGGTCTAAATACAGTTCATCCTGCCTCACTCAAACACTGACCAGTGTCTTCACTCAGACTTTGTGGCTCAATCTTTAAATTATTATCGCCATTGTGGGCAAGTTACGTTTATTTATAAAGCATATTCAAACCCTGCTTAAGCTGATTAAAGTGAAATAAAATGTTCCGCGCGCGCACACACACACACACACACACACACACACACACACACACACACACACACACACACACACACACACACACACACACACACACACACACACACACACACACACACACACACACACACACACACACACACACACACACACACACACACACACACACGCATGTCCTATCACTGTCATTAATTAGCTAACAAACAAACGCTAGCATCAGGAGAGCTACCAGAGAGACTAACGTTATGTTTCCTCACTTTAAAACGGAACAAACGTAGGATATTGTAGTGACTTACCTGCTGTTGAGCTCCTTCATCCTCGTCTGTGACATGTTGCGTTTCAGGTGCTCTATCATCATCGTGGTGCTCCTGTTCCATCTCATATTACTTTTGCAAAGCTTGCATGTTACACATGCTTTTTGTTTTGTGAAGCGTGAAATGCTCCCACACTTTTGAGGATTTCGGTCTGACTGTTTTCTCAACTCAACTCAACTCAACTTTATTTATAAAGCGCTTTAAACAGCAGCCGCTGAAACAAAGTGCTGTACAATAAACAATAAATTAAAACATTAAAACAATAAATAAAACATATTTAAAACATACACATTTTAAGACGGCAGCACAATAAAACAGAAGCAGAGTCTCATGCTGTGTTAAAAGCCAGTGAGTAAAAATAAGTTTTAAGTTTCGTTTTAAAAACCGACAGTGAGGGAGCCTCTCTGATGTGCATAGGGAGATTATTCCACAATCTAGGAGCAGCAACAGAGAAGACTCTATCTCCTCTGAGCTTCTGCTTAGACCTCGGAACCTCCAGAAGCAGCTGAACAGCTGATCTGAGGGTTCGTGAGGGGGCATGAGGATGGAGCAACTCAGAGAGGTAGGGAGGGGCCAGACCATTTAAGGCTTTAAAAAAAAAATAAAAGAACCTTAAAATCAACCCTAAAGTGCACGGGGAGCCAATGGAGGGACGCTAAAACAGGCGTAATGTGCTGATATTTTCGAGTGCTGGTTAAAAGACGGGCAGCAGCATTTTGAGCCAACTGGAGACACGCTAGGGCAGACTGGCTAGCTCCAAGGTATAGTGAATTACAATAGGCCAATCTGGTTGTGATAAAAGCATGGATCACCATTTCAAAGTGCTCTGGTGTTAGAAAGGCCTTCACCTTGGCTAACTGTCACAGGTGAAAGAAGCTAGCCTTCACCACGGCACTGATTTGATGGTCAAGTTTAAAATCAGAGTCCATTTTAAAACCCAGGTTGGAAACCACTGGCTTAACATAGTGAGCCAGGGGGCCCAAGTCAACAGGGGGAGACTCACAAGGGCCACTGGGACCGAACACCATTACCTCAGTTTTCTTTTCGTTAAAACATAAAAAATTTAAAGCCATCCAGGCTTTAATGTCATCAAGACAAGACAGAAGCGGTGTGACCGATTGAGAGTCTTTCTTTTTCAACGGCACATAAATTTGTGTGTCATCCGCATAAAAATGGAAGGCGATTCCATGCTTCCTAAGAATGGATCCCATAGGAAGTAGGTATAAGGAAAAAAGGAGAGGCCCTAAAATTGAACCCTGCGGGACCCCAAAAGACAACGGGGCAGGGGGGGGATTCAAAGATATCGAGGCTCACACTCATAGTTCTGCCAGTTAAATAGGATCTAAACCACTGCAGTGCACTACCACTAATGCCCACCGAGTGCTGCAAACGAGATATTAAAATGTTGTGGTCCACTGTGTCAAATGCAGCAGTTAAATCCAGAAGAATAAGAACCACATAATCCCCAGAGTCGTTTGCCAGGAGAACATCATTAAAAACCCGTAACAGTGCTGACTCCGTGCTCTGCAAAGTCTTAAAACTAGACTGAAAAACCTCCAGTACATTGTGCTCATCTAAAAAGTACTTCAGCTGGGCATGAACAACTTTCTCTAAAATTTTGGAAAGAAAGGGCAGCTTGGAGATTGGTCTGAAGTTAGATAAAACCGTGGTGTCAAGGCCAGGTTTCTTAAGCAGTGGTTGGACTACAGCGTGTTTAAAACTAGTGGGGGACCACGCCAGTGGACAGACAGCTATTAATGACGGTTAAAACTGACTGCCCAATACATGGAAAATCTCTTTTAAAAAATGAGGCGGGATGGAGTCATGAGGGGACCCTGATGGCTTTATGTGGCTGACAATGTCTATCAAAAACGACAGAGTAAGAGGCTCAAATTTATGGAGCCTAGCCGGGCAGCAGACAGAGGCAGAGGGGTCAACGGCAGGAGCTGAGATCAGAGCCCTTGTGCTAACAACCTTATCAATAAAAAACTCCTGAAAGTTGATGCACAGTTCAATGGATGTTTCCTGGCAAACCGGTTTGGGAGCATTTAAAACAGAGTCAATGGTATTAAATAAAACTCGAGGGTTGTGGCGGTTTGACTCAATGACTCCAGCTAAGTGAGCCCTTTTGGCTTCCTTAACCACAGTCTGATAGTCTCTCCAGCAGTCTTTTAAAATTAAAAACGACACTTGCAGCTTGTCCTTCTTCCAGCTGCGCTCAGCTCTACCACACTCCCTCCTGACTGCTCTAGTTGCGTCGTTGAACCAAGGCTCCAATTTTGCTCTACGATGTGCAGTCTTTAAAGGAGCCATGGAGTTTAAAATACCCTGACAGGTAGAATGGAACCATGAGCTGAGTTCCTCTGTATCCATAGAGGATAAACTAGAGGGGACGCAGAGCTGATTAAAAGCAGCAGTGAACTGACCAGCAGAGAGAGAGTTAAAAACCCGACAGTGCCGAGCAGGAGCGCTAGATTTAAGAACAGCACATGAAAAGCCAACATTAAAAATCACAGGCTTATGATCAGAGAATATGTTATCACCAATCTCAATATTCGACACAGACAATCCATAAGACAGAACCAGGTCTAACGTGTGTCCGTGTTCATGTGTGGGACCACATCAAAAGAGCCAATAAGACTTAAAAAGTCCTTCACCAGCGGCTTATCAGGACAGCACACATGAATATTAAAATCACCAACAATTAGGACACGATCATAGTTGGAGATGATACCAGCCAGAAAATCTGAGAAGTCCTTTAAAAAGTCCTTATTGTACTTGGAAGGTCGATAGATGACGGCACACAGCACCAGGTCCGACCGGCCAACCTCAAATAGCAACACCTCAAAGCTGGAGAAAGACGAAGGAACGGCACGCTGCTTGCATCTAAAGTCATTATTAAAAACAGTGGCCGTTCCTCCTCCACAGCCCGACCTCCGTGGGGAGTTGAAGAAAGAGCAGCCATCCGGGATTAGATCAACGAGGGCGCTGCACTCACCATCGCTGATCCATGTTTCTGTCACACAGAGGAAGTCCAGGCTCCGGGAGCAGAAAAAGTCCCTCAAAATAAAAGCTTTGTTTGCCAGTGATCTGGCATTCACCAGGCCAATCCTGGCGGGGGGGGGGCGACGGGTGGATCGGGGATTCGGGCGCCCCGCTGCAGTGTCGCCGGGTTCCAGAGGTTTAATCCGCGCTGGCGAAGCTGAGGAGAGCAGGGGCGACGCGGCAGGGATCTCTCATCCAGGCAGGCGACGGGCACCAGGCAGGAGGCGACAGGGTCCAGGAAGCGCTGGGGCACGCTGAAGGAAAACAACGTGCCTCGTCTTGTCCAGGAAGCGAACAACGCTGAGGACGTGGTCGCCAGGTAGGCCTTGAGCCTCACCTGCAGGCCGCTGCGTTTACCGCGGCGGCGGGGACGCTTCCGTGGGGGAGTTAGGTTCGGCGTCCGGAGCAGGTAAGCTGGGATTCCCCGTAAAGGCGGGGGCAAAGTTTTATGGCCACCATTGTTAAAATCAATCCCAAATCCGACTTTATGTCGCAGTTCCAGCAAAGTTTGTTGATCATATGTCAGCAGAGACTCAACCCGTCGAGTGCCAAGGACCAGAAACACAACAAACACCAACCAAACGGAGAGCGACAGACGAGCGGCCAAACACACCGGCGCCATCTTCTCCATGTCGGTCATGTTTCGTTGAATTTACTCTGAATTTACTTTCGCTTTGCCACCACCTCACTGTGTTCAACTCGCTCTACAGGTGGAGTTTTTTTTTTTTTTTTTTTTTTAAACAAACTTTATTTCCATCAGCCAGCATTGACAAAGCTCTGCAGGTGGAGTAGACAGCTCCACGACATGGCGAGTGACGCACGAATCGCGCGACACAACGAACCGATAATGAAATTCGTTGCCAACGCTTTTAATTATCGATTTTATCGATTCGTTGTTGCAACCCTACACACAACCAGGCTTTTATCCAAGCTGCCATCGGGAAGATTTTTAAAAGGAAACTTTCTGCTCAACAAGCTCAATGTAATCTCGTCTTTAGGGTTGCCACCCGTCCTTTAAAATACGGAATCATCCTTTATTTGACAATAAATTGTTGCATCCCGTATTGATTCAATACGGGACGCTAATTGTTCCGTATTTTCATAAACGTCCCGTACACGTCTGTCACACACTCATCAAAATTGTATAATGAACAAAATAAAACACAGGAAATCTTAAGGGCAGCCAATTTCATCTTCCTTAGACCTATGTAGCAAGGACCCGATGCCAGGTCCAGCGGATTGACCTCAGACTTCTCTGCGTACCTGGTCCTATGGTCCTGTCTCTGGTTGCCTGGTTACAGACGCTGCTTCTCCCACGCGTTTAAAAATGTCTACAAGCAAAACTCCACCACTTCTAAAGAAGCAAAAACGTCTGCAAATGTACAGACGTGAGTGGGAAGAGTGGAACCCCTGGTAGTGGGTTTAAACTGTGTTTTCTGTTGCTCATGGACTGGCTGAAATAAGGCAGCATCAGGAGACCAACATGTAAGAAACATGAGAACAGAGAGAACCCAACCAGCAGGTCACATTTTTTATCATCATCTAATCATCTCCTGAAGTCCATATGGAAAGGGACATCATGATGTGATCAGCTAGATTTCCTACAGTATCTGGTTGTTAATTTACCAGAGGATGCTTATAATCATGCTGATGTGGTCGTAGACTCTACAGTATTTTAGTGACTCAACAAATGCCTAAGTTGTTTGATATTTTTTTAATACTTTATAGTTTTTAATAAACATTTATTTAATAGCCTATATGTAATCAATAATTAGCCTATTTGCCTATCTAAAGAAAAACTCACTCAGAACTCTGATATGCTAACAGCACTAAACAACAAAATCAATAAATACATGCATACACACATAAATAAATCAATACATTAACTGTGTTAAGATTTGGATTTAGATGAAAAAAAAATGTCTGCAGAGAATTTCTTTGTCCAGTATTCTGCATTCAGTTGTTTATGTTTTTGCAGAATCCAGTATTACACACTGGTTGGTCATTTTATTTCATTAGTTTGGTTTCACTGTTTAAAATGATGCCACTTCTTTTCAGACAGAACCTTTGATCATAAAACAATACAAAACTCTTAGTTTCATGTTAATGAAGCACTTGAAGCATTGCTTTTTTTCAGAATTAAATATATCACTCCTCGGTTGGTAGTGGCCTCGAGTATGGTAAAGTTGGAAAGATATTCACAGATTCGGACTTCTGGCATCAATAAGTCATTAGATATACTTTGTCTAAATATAAACGATGCCTCTTTCCCATCGTTGTAAACTACACAATGTGCTACAAGCCCAGTTTTATCTAAAGCAGCTGTCTTTCAAGCTGCAGGAATAACATTGGTGTCTATGTGCAGCCGGCTGTGTGACGAATGCACAGGCACTGTCTGCAAAACCGCTGCAACAGCAAAGAGAGACACAAATATTCAATAACTTCACTCTGATACGCTGTAGTGTCACCAAAATCACTGCAGCCTTCAACTGGCTCGTGTTGACACCAATGTTATTCCTGCAACTTGAAAGACAGCTACTTTAGATCAAACTGGGCTTGTAGCACATTGTCCACCTTACAATGATATGAAAGAGGCATCATTTATGTTTTGACAAAGTATATCTAATGAGTTATTGATGCTGGAAGTCTGAATCTGTGAATATCTTTACAACTTTACTGAACTGTGGCCCCGAGGAGCCGAGGTGGGCGTCCTTTATTTTCATTTCTGAAAGGTGGCAACCCTAGTCGTCTTCCTTCACTGTTCACCAGTGCCTGACGTCACTCAGTGCTTCTTCTTCATGGCTACTGACAGACTTTAGGTTCATTACTGCCACCTACTGGGCTGGAGTGTTCATCAGAGTTACCGGTGTGCCAGAAATGAGGGAACTGAGGAGGGTGCAATTAATCGCGTTATTATTTTTAATGCGTTATTTTTGCTGTAATTAATTGCTCGAAATAATTAACGCGTTAAAGTCCCAGCCCTTATATTTATTTATATATATATATATATATATATATATATATATATATATATGTATATATATATATATATATATATGCACACATCTGATAAAGATTTAGCATCTTCTATTACTTAGTATGCTAAAATTAATAGGATTTCCTGCATCCTCTAGATGCATTTCCTATTATTATTATATATTAATATATGTCCCAGTGTAAATGAGGATAAAGCAGCTGTAAGCACTAAAAGCAGACAGATATCAGCTCATTCTAAAGACAGCAGCAGTTAAAGGACTTTATTCTGATGAAGTCCCAGCTGTGTGAACAGTTACAGACAGCTGTGGGACTGAAAGTAAAGAGGAAATATAGAAATATGTGTGATTCTTCCAGCTAAGGAGGCTGTGTTTGGATTATCTCCTGGAGGTTCATTAGAGGTCCATGTTTATGTTCAGGGTTTTGTCTGATGGAGATGATGGATGTTAATGAGCAGGAATGTTTGGTTTGTTGTTAAAGTGTCTGAATAACGCTGGGAGGGACAGAAACTCTCTGGAATAGTTTTATTTAAAATGATTTCCTCGGCTGTGCTCCACTTGAACCCTGACCCAAACTTTACATCATTAACTGCACAGAGTGAGTTTTCTTCTATGCAGCCAAAGACTCATCCTGTTAAAGGGTTTCTAGTGACCATCCCATAATACTCACAGTACAGGGGGAGCCAGAATCTCCTCCTGGTGCAGCCGTTCTGTCTGCCGTAGTTTGAGGATCTCGCTGTAGTTCAGAGCGTTGACTTTGTTCTTGAAGAGCTCCAGGGAGGTGGGTTTACTGGAGAGAGTCCTGGTGATCTGCTCCCTAACCACCTGCATCACCTGTAATATAATAATAATAATAACATTATTAATAATAATAATAATAATAATAATAATAATAATAATAATAATAATAATAATAATAATAATAATAATAATAATAATAATAATAGAGCTCCAGGGAGGTGGGTTTACTGGAGAGAGTCCTGGTGATCTGCTCCCTAACCACCTGCATCACCTGTAATATAATAATAATAATAACATTATTAATAATAATAATAATAATAATAATAATAATAATACTAATAATAATAATAATAATAATAATAATAATAATAATAATAATAATAATAGAGCTCCAGGGAGGTGGGTTTACTGGAGAGAGTCCTGGTGATCTGCTCCCTAACCACCTGCATCACCTGTAATATAATAATAATAATAATAATAATAATAATAATAATAATAATAATAATAATAATAATAATAATAATAATAATAATAACATTAATAATAATAATAATAATAATAATAATAATAATAATAATAATAATAATAATAATAATAATAATAATAATAGAGCTCCAGGGAGGTGGGTTTACTGGAGAGTAGGGTTGTCACGATTTCAATTTTTTGAGCCACGATTATTGTGGAAGGAAATATTGCGATTTTACGATTATTCACGATTATCGACATTATGAAAGAAAAAAACCCAGTGTTTGTATTTAAATAAACTCTTTAATAATACTTAAACTTTTAAACATTTACTGTTCTTATAAAATAAAATAAATTGTTCCAACACGTCTTTGTAGTAAATAAAAGTGCAAATTGCATTACAAAACAGTCATTAACTTGAGGAACTTAAATGCTTCTTTAGCTGCCGTCATTAAAACAAAATAAAATTATAAGATTGGCATTAAAAACTGTGCTGTTTTCTCTATAATATTAATAATAATTAGGGATGTGCCGATCAGGTTTTTTGCTGCTGATCACCGATACCGATCATCCTTGAATGCCGATTACCGATACTGATCACATGGATTGGATTTAAATGCTCTATTTATATATAAGTGCTGCTGCTTACATGATGTAGGAAAAAAATGAGCAAATACTGCCTTAATTTAGACAAAAATATGCTTACAAAAACTGGCAGGCACATTACAGCAACTATTCAGTCTGGGAATCTTGTAAATGATGTATAATTACTACTTATTTATGTTCAATATGTATTTATTGGTTCTAGTGAAGTGCCTCTTTGAGACTTTTATGTATTATGGAATGTTGCAATTTAATGTATGGTTGATAACGTAGTGTTTACTTTGTAAATCAAACAAAACAAAAAGACATAAAAAGAATACATTTAAAGATTCTAAAAACACTTCATTTTAAGCTTTAAATAATCCTCCACAATTTTAGACAATATAACTACAGAAAAAAGGATAAATGGGAGTCTTATTTATTTTTACTAAAATGTTTATATAAACAATTCACCACTAATTTTACAACAATTAATCAAAACACCCGGATCATTTCCCAGGGAAAACTCTAGAGTCTGACAGGAGGTCCAGGCAGACAGACAGCCTCCCTGTCCTGGAGGTTACTGTCTCCTCCACTACCACTGTCAGCGGGGCTTCCCGGACCACACTCCCTGCTGAGGGGACCGGGCCGACAGCATCTTCGGAGGAGGGCACGGGCTTCCGGAGCCAAAACAACCGGCGGGTCGGGAGCTCCGGTTCCCTCCTGCGCTCCCATTCCCCACCCGCCACGGCCCGCCGCCTTCCCCTCGCCTGCGGACGCAGGAAAGCAGCCCGGCTGCGACGGGCAAGGAACGGGAGCGCAGGAGGGAACCGGAGCTCCCGACCCGCCGGTTGTTTTGGCTCCGGGAGGAAACTCGGGGCGCGGGGGGTCCTCGGGGCGGTCCGGCCGCCGGACCGCTGACTTCGGAACCGACAGTTACCGCGCGTGCGGCGGACAGTCCCATCTTGGCAACCTCATTGCGCACAGCGGCCACAATATTAGGGACACTTCGAGTAAAGAATCTGTCATAACTGATCATATAATTCTCTCTCTCTCTCTCTCTCTGTGTGTGTGTGTGTGTGTGTGTGTGTGCGCGCGCGCGCGCGCAGTGATGCCAATTAGACAGGAGCGCGCGCACAGGCCAAGGAGCCACTCTCTCTCCACTCTCCACTCAGCGCAGCTCACGCTTCTTGCATTGCACCTCTCGCGAGGCTTTTCTACGGATAATCGTGGTTGTGAAAAATGTGACGAATATCTATTTATAATCGTGGTTATTGTAAAACCGGTTAACCTTGACAACCCTACTGGAGAGAGTCCTGGTGATCTGCTCCCTGACCACCTGCATCACCTTTCAACAGACAGAGGTTAAACAGAGCTCCATGAAGGAGAGGAAAGCTGTTTAGTTATTTAGAATCAGTCTGGATCCAAAGCCAAGAACCCTTCAGCTCTTATTCTGGAGATACCTTCTTTCAAAAACTAGAATTTCTGAGTTTGCATCTTCTTTTCTTACTTCCTAACATCACCACTACAAGCAGCCAGTTCATTTATTGTCATTTTTCACCACATTTATACACATTTTTCATTAAAAGTCACCATTTAATGTTTCTAATGAACATTCATTGATTAAAGACTGAGAGGTTGTTTAAAATAGAATGACGTGTTCTCTTTACCGACCCTAACCCACTCTGTCCTTTACTTCTTTACTTTGATGCTCCAGTCTGAAGACATTCAGCTGCTTCTGCTTAATCCTGAGCAATGATTGGTTTACATTCAAAAGAGCAACTTTAATGAAAGAACACAGGAAAACTGCTGTATTTGGGTCACTGAAGAAACCCATCCATTACTTTGGTCTTTAAACGTGTTCTGTTCATCCCACAAACCCACACTGAAGAACACAACTTTGTTTAATCAGTGTTTATTTATTCTATACTTTTCATTCATTACTTTAACTCGTTCATTTATTCTGCTGCCTGCTTCTATTAAACTTTAAACTTTATTAAACTATTAAACTTTAGTTCAAAGACTCCTTCCTGCGCTGTCCACAAACCTGAAGCCTAAAACCTAAAAACCTCCATTTCTCTCTCGTTTGCTTTTTACAAATTCAGCTCTCTGCAGCATCCAGCCTGAGCCGGGTGTTGACCTGACGCTGCAGTTGATTCTGGGTGTGTTTTGTGTGTTTTCTGCATGACTTGTTAAGGTGAAGCTCATACTCAGGGACAGGGGGTGACCCACAGAACCACAGCTCGGGGCACTTTATCAATCTATGGCTGCATTATGCTGGAAAATCTATAGAAAAATCTATATGGTTTCCAGACAGAACTCTGTGCCCTCCTGGTTCCCGACACTCTGCTGACCTTCATCATTCCTGATCATCTGACGGAACAATCAGCGACTAAAGTGAAATCTGACCCAGCTTTTATGTAAATACTAATCCGTGGAAAACTGGAACTCCTCGTTGGATCTTCCTTGAAAGCTGAACAGTGATTATTTTTGATTTTTGTCCATGACAGAAGAGTTTTGTGTCTGGAAAAGCAGACATCCAGACGGTTATTCTATATTGTGTGAACAGAGACACAAAACAAGCGACTACAGTTTCACTCTGATTCTAGCTCCAGAGCCAAAATAACTTCTAGAAACTTCCACGACAGGAGCCTCAGAGCCTGTGCAGTCTGTTGGGTCTCATTCTGTTCTCCATCTGGAAGCTTTAATATGCACCCCTGTAGTAACCAAGTAGTTAGAAAGAACTTCAAACGATGCAGAAAACAATCTTACCTCCATTTCTCCTGCTTCAGAGCTAACTACTGTCACTGATATCCTAAGTTCCAGTCTACAGGGATGACGAGCGCTGAGGGAGTCTCCTACATGACAGCAGAGGTTCAGCCCCGTGGGTGTTTAGTAAACAGACTCCCTGATACCCCTCATGTCCCTCATGCCCCGCCCCTCTGTCATTCAGCTCCACCGGCCAATCAGTGACCCTGCAGCACGTGCATCAGGCTGAATGTGAGTCTGCAAGATGAGCGTTACAGATGGATCTGTGCCAGTCGTTCACCAACACTTTAACCTAAATCATCCCATCACATCTCTCCTTTATTTCCCCCTCTCTGCTTCCTCCGGTCCGACCATCAAATTGTTCCCAGAGGGTTTTACATTCCCTCTCTGTTGTTGAGGAATTACTGCTGATGCCTCGGCCGCTTTGTTTTCCTCCTTTCCTTCTCCCTTTTTTTCACCACGCTTCTCTTTGTCCACCTAATGCCCCTTTGTCCCGGCCCCAAAGCACCCTGGGTAGGGGCTCCAGAGCCAGAACAAAAGGCCGGTCCGCTGGCCGGCGCTCAGGCCTGCTCCTGGGAGGTCGAGAGGTCGCTGAGTTTTATGACTATCAGGAGAACTCTGGATGATGGACAGCTGTTAAAGGGAAGATCAAGCAGTCGTTTTTCAGGATGGTTGGATTCTCAATATTTGTCCCAGACGAAGCCGTGCTGAAGGCTTCAGCTATTAAAAGGACTCCTAAGGTCACTGTGAGTCTGTGGATGGTTAGCATCAGAACTAGTCCACAAACTTTATACAACAGAACAGCCTCTGTTTCAGTTCATCTCTCTGCTGCTCTGTGGGAGTTTCATGTTTTCATGTTTCACTGCTCAGTTTTAATTATGTCTGATGTAAGATAACGTTCATCACATTCAGTCAGGAGGACCACTGAGTCCATCGTGTGCTGAAGGATAAAACCAGTTTCAGCAGGACTTTATGATCCACGGTTTGGTCAGACTGCTCCTCAGGAACCCAGAGTCAGGGTTTAGAAAACAGAACTTCTGGTCATGGGTAGCTTGGATCTGAAATGCTTCATGTCATCATTTTATACTCAGAAGAAGCCATGGAGCCTAAACCCTATCCCTACCAACCCTCCAGCTGGAGCAGCACTTTAACAATTACTGGTCCCAGTAGCGGACTGGAGAGACATCCTGGGAAACCTTCACTTAGCTCACATTTATTCACCCAAACAATCAACTAAACCGTGTAAGGCTGCACCTCAAAGACACGTTTTCTGACAACTTTTTACTATGTTGACCTGAAGTTTCATTTATTATCTTCAGGAAAGTCAGCTTGTTTTACAGTCAAAGAGCTTCCTGAACTGATCTGAGTGACTAAAGCAGATATCAGGACTCTACTAGAGCCCATGTCTGCACTGCATTTAAGATAAAAAGGAAAAGGAAAAGTCCACTAAAATCCTCCTGCGTGGCACCATAGCTGTTTGTAGGCTAACAGCTCTGTAATATCACCTTATCAAAGTCCTCCTGAGTGGCTCTCATCTCCTTCCAGGTCTTGTTGAGCAGCTGAATACAGACACAGAAAAGCTCCTCCATCAGCCGGTCCTGACTGAAGAAGATGGGGTGGTAGTCGGATCCCGTCTCCGAGGCTGATGGACGGTAGAAAACGGGACAGACTGTCAGCTCAGAAGTAACGGAGAAATCAGGAAGAAGCAAGTTGGAGACGAACTTACGAGGTTCTCCGATACGAAGGATTTCACAGAGGATGAGCGTCAGCTGGATGCTGCTCCGAGCAAACGGACATTCATGTTTGTCTTCTCTGCTGCTGTTCTCCAGGACAAACTGAGAATTAGAAAGAAAACTTAGCTGTAATCATAATCAAATAATAATAAATACTCAATCAGTAATCAATAACTACTGAGAAGCAGCTGCTACAGGTTCAGATTAGAGACGCAGACTGATGGTCCAGCTGCTGTCTTTGCATTTTAATTCTTTAAAAAATTAGAAATCAAACTGCCTCAGATGCTGAATTGTTTTCTGTTTTTTTTGACAAACAGGAGGATGAGCTGTTACTGTCAACAGATAAATCTGGTTTGTTTTTGTGTTCTTAGGACCACTTTGGAAAAGCAGGACAGCATAAAGAGGTTATCCTTTAAAGGACTTCAAATAGCAGACAAAAATAAAAAAAAAAAACCAAACAAGGCAAGCGTTGCAGTTATCTATAAAGTTTAGCCAAACGGTTGGTTCATATTTAACGTTGTGAATCATCTAATATCTGACATGGTAGGGTTATTAACCCTAATATATTCTAATAATATATAGTGTATATATATATATATATTAGGGTTATTAACCCTAATATATATATATATATATATACACAGGGTTTCCTCTACATTCATTCAGCCGCCGCTCCTTCAAATTTCTTTTTTTTTTTAATTGTCACAAATACTGCACCGCCGCATGTCTACACCTTCACAGCAGAGTTCTGTACCATGTCGGGTTCACACGAGTACTAAGGTAAACTACAGATAAATATCCTGCTCAATATCTACTCTCTGATACGTCGGGTTAATACAACATTAATTAGTGGCCTTGAAAGTGACGTCACGTCCAGCATCCAGACACTAGTTGAGAGAGTCCAAGGAGTAACGTCTTGGAAAATAGAGCAGCGACTTACTGGAGAAAAGTTATTAGCTTAAGATAACTCATAATAGATTTTACAAGTTAAATAGACATTCACTAAATACTGATGTCCAGCTAACATTACGTAGCACATCGGTAGCTTCAGTTAATTGGACCCGGTGCCAACTCAGTGTTGCTAACATGAGTAAACTATTGATAGCATTAAGCTAATGGCTACACTCCATGTATGAATAACTGCTGACTGCATTTTCAGATGAGCTTGTTCAAATATTTTTATTTAATTTTAACATTCAGCCTTTAAAAAGCCATTTTCAACTGGCCATTCAATAAATAGGTTGTAACAGGGAAATCTGCAGTCAAGCGTCATTTGTTTACGCCTCACGGCTCCTGGGGAGCTTGCCGCCGCTGCTGAAAAAAATCCTGGAGGAAACACTATATATATATATTAAACATTATAAATTATGTGTGTGTATATATATATATATATATATGTATACATATATATATATATATCGAAATTAACGCGTTAAAGTCCCAGCCCTAGTAATATATATATACACACACACACACATATATACATGTGTATATATATATATATATATATATATATATATATATATATATATATATATATATATATATATATATATATATATATATATATATATATATATATATACACATATGTATGTGTGTGTGTGTGTGTGTGTATATATATATTACTAGGGCTGGGACTTTAACGCGTTAATTTCGATTAATTATATATATGTATATACATATTATATATATATCAGGGCTGGGACTTTAATGCGTTAATTTCGATCAATTAATTACAGCGTAATAACGCACTAAACATAATAACGCGATTATTTACGCCCTCCTCAGTTCCCTCATTTCTGGCACACCGGTAACTCTGATGAACACTCCAGCCCAGTAGGTGGCGGTAATGAACCTGAAGTCTGTTTGTAGCCATGAAGAAGAAGCACAGGAAGTACTGAGTGAAGTCAGGCACTGGTGAACAGTGAAGGAAGATGAAATTGAGATTGTTGGGCAGAAAGTTTCCTTTTAAAAATCTTCCTGATGGCAGCTTGGATAAAAGCCTGGTTGTGTGCAAATTGTACAACAAAGAGTTTTCTGATCACTGCAGCACTTCAAGCCGACGGTATCACCTCAATGTAAAACATGTTGCTGTTAGCACCAGAGCTAACGTTAGCTACGAATCATGCTAACGGCTAACGGTGTAGCCATCCCATAATACACCAATTTTGTAGACAGTGCTTGAGTTTACAAAAAGTCTTAAAATGTTGAATAAAATCGCTATAATTGCACTTAGATTTGCAGTAATCTGTGAATGTAGCAGACAGATGAAAAATGCAGATAAATAGAAATGAAACATTTTTGTGGTTTAAGTTTTTACTCCATCGAGGCTCTGCCTCCTTGGAGGAGGAATAACCTAAACAACAAAAATATCTCTTTTAATAACTTAATTATAAACTTTTTGTTGATTAAAAAAATTACATAAATAAAAATTGATATTCCTATAAAAAGAACCATCAAAATTCCACCATTTATCAGACCCAGAAAAGATGAAAACAGAATGAATCTCTGGATTTTCAACTTTCTGAAGCTCCTTGAACTACTTATGCTGATTTTATGTGCCATGCAGTGGAAAAAACAACTAAATTCAGGCTTTAAGTCATCAAAATCACTTTTTTCTATATGTCCCATTTCCCTTTTTTAAAATAAAATTTAAATTATAAACACGTATCTGTCTATTCATTGATTCAACTGTCAACCACAATTTTATTTGAATTGAAAAACTTCACTTATTGTGTCAAATATTGCTATTTGACAAAACTGCAAATTGCAATTAATTAATTACAAAGCCTGTAATTAATTAGATTAATTTTTAAAATTGCGTCCCACCACTAATTATTATTATAATATATAATATAACCGCAGCACATTTCAACCACCGTTAGAAATGTGGTTAAAGACAGGAATACAACATCAGCAGAAGGCTGCATTTTATATGAAGACTAGAAAAGTTCAGTTTTTAACGTTGAACTGTTCAAATGAATAAACGTTGTGGTGCTCACCCTGCTGTAGGCGTCTGGATAACGGGTAGCAAAATAAAACATGGTGTCCAACGCTAAGAGACCAGGAGGCGTCCGGACCAGGTCCTGACCGGGGTTACTGTTGTTCTGGAAGAAACACATATTCATTCATTCATTCATTCATTCATTCAGTCCTTCATTCATTCATTCATTCATTCATTCATTCACAGAACAGAGAAGAAGAACAAACGTTCTGACGGCAAACACTTACAGAGAAACCCAGTTTCTTGAACTCTTTGGCGCAGAGAGAACGTCGCCTCTCGTTGCTCAAGCTGTTCTCACTTTCTGTCTCAAACGCTGCCTGACGCAAACCGTGGAGGATGTCTCTCTGTTCCTGCAGACAGGTGGTTAATAAAACATGTTACAACAACACATGATAACACGTGTTTACATGATCCACATTCTTTTGTCTTCTTCTTGTGTTTCTAAGAACTTCCAATGAGAAGAAGAATTATGGGTTAAAGAAGATCTGTGTTCAGTTTTAGCCAAGAACAATTTCAGGTCCAGTAATGAATTTAGAAATGAAATAAAATGAAATAATTAAGACAGATGGACAGACGGACCTGCATTTTATTCATCCAGTATCTCACGTGTTACATTCAAGATAGATAAGAAAACAAATGTACAAACGAACATACAATTAACTTGGAATTAAAGAAATAGAAATAAAATACTAGCATTTACAGAAAAAAGGGGCAAAAACAGTTGGTATTTACAATAAAACAGAGTATTACAAAAGTAGAAAAAACAATCAAATAGATTATTATAAAAGCAGAAAGAGATGTGAAATAGAACCAGTAATATTGAGTATATCAGAGAAGCAGATCAGTCCTGGTCGTCTCCAGATTATTGATTTCTGTCACAGTTGAGTAGAAAAATGATCCAAATACAGAACATTGCTTTAAAATAGAGGTAGACCGATATATCGGCCGGCCGATATTTTGGGCTGATAGATGGACTTTTTTCAATATCGGCCATCGGCCGATATTTACAAATAAAAAGCCGATTTGTGATCAGGCACCCGTACGGGCAGCTGCCGCGACCGCTTTTCCCTTAGAAGGACCCCCGGCACTCAGAGAGCGGAGCATGAGTGGAGCGAGTGAGCCAGGCAACAACAAGCCTAACCCTAACCACTTTCAGGTTACTTTTTAATTGTATTTTTTGTAAACTTTAAGTATTTTTTTTATGTTATTGTACTTTTTCACTTTTTGTGTTCAATAAATGTTAGAGTTCTACTAGTGTATTTAATTTGTAATATATACACGTATATACTTTTAGTGTTTAAACTGCCTTTTGTAATCGATGTGCTTTAAAAAAAAAAAAAAAGGATATCGGCCTTAAAAATCGGCTTCTACAATCGGCTTTAGATATCGGCCATCGGCTGAAAATTTTTTTAAAAATCTGTATCGGCATCGGCCTTTGAAAATCCCATATCGGTCGACCTCTACTTTAAAAGGCCACCAGAGGGATGTTCCACTGTTTCAGAGCTCACCTGGCTGTAGTGTCTTACCTGGCTGTAATTAATCGCCTGGCTGTAATAATTTGCCTGGCTGTAATAATTCACCTGGCTGTAATAATTCACCTGGCTGTAATAGCTCACCTGGCTGTAATAATTCACCTGGCTGTAATAATTCACTTGACTGTAATAGCTCACCTGGCTATAATAATTCACCTGGCTGTAATAGCTCACCTGGCTATAATAATTCACCTGGCTGTAATAGCTCACCTGGCTATAATAATTCACCTGGCTGTAATAGCTCACCTGGCTATAATAATTCACCTGGCTGTAATAGCTCACCTGGCTGTAGCAGTCCAGAGGCGTCCTCATGCGCAGCTCCTGGTGGTTCAGGGTGACCGACTGCAGGACGTAGAGGTGGTGGGCCATCTCGTCTTGGACTGAACCAGAGCTGTGGATGATGTTCTGCAACAGAAACACTCAGAAGATCACAAGGGTTGGGTTAGGGTTACCTAACTCTAACTCTACCTAGGGTTACCTAACCCTAGGTAGAGTTAGGGTCAGAGTTACCTAATTCTACCTAGGGTCAGGGTTAGAGTTAGGTAACTCTAACCCTAACCCTCCAAAGACTCTGAACCCTCTATGAAACCTGAATGGACAGAAGAACATCATTTACCTTATAAATGTACTGACGGAGATTCTTCTTATTCAGGAACGCAAACATGTCCTGGAAACAACAGAAGAGTGTTAGTGAGGTGCAGAGACATGTTTCTGACATGGAGCGGCGCTATCGTGCCAGGAACAGATCGCAGGTGGGACTCTGAGCTGTGAAATCTTGCTGGTAAATGCATCTCTGAGCAGTCTGCTGAATGAGAGACGAGCAGAAAGAGAACGGAGGCAGAAAGCCTTGACTGTCTGGAAACGCTGAAATCACCTCACATGAATAACAGACAAACAAATCCTGCAGGATTCAGATGAACAATAAACACCTGCAGAGCAAATTAGCATCATTCACCAGAAGTTACGTTTACAACCCCCCCAAGCCCCAACCCTAATACGAACCCTACCCTAAACCCTTTCCCTACTAACCTTGCTCCCTAACCCCCTCAACCCTAAACCCTAACCCTACTATCCCTACTAACCCTAACCCATTCACCCGAACGTTACATGTACAACCCCCCTAACCCCGAACCCTAACTCTACTAACCCTGCTAAGGATTTAAGGACATAACGCACCACAGCATAGAATTAAAGGCTTAACTTGATTTTCTATCATTTTTAACTAAAACTGCCAGACAGAGATAAATTTAGTTAATGATAATAATAAACTTAATCTGATCAAACTGCTTTGGTTTAGTTTCCAGTTAAGATTTTACTTTCTATGATTATTATTATTATTATCAAATTGATTTTCTTACTATATGTATTTCATTGTTCATTTTATTCTTTTACTCTTTATTTATTTATGCATTTATTTTACTTTTTAAAATTATTTTTAGTGTCCTTTTTAGCCTTGTGTTTATGGTTTTACCCTCCATTTTTCTTTTATTCCACGTATTCTCTCTTGGATGTGGCACTTTATTTATCTGGCGTTGAGTATATAAATAATATAAATATATAAAATATATGTTGATTATCTTCTACCATGTCTGGACCGTCTGACTAGTCTTCTGTTGTTCAGTCTTCTTCATGAGTATCCTTTTCTTTTTTGCCCTGACTGTAAACTCTTTTTTAAAAGGTTTCTATATAAATAATAATAAGCTAAACTAGGCGCTGGATTCACAGACATAAACGGATCAATTCATTGTTAGTTTTAGTCTTTTCACAGAAAGTTTCAGGATAACTGAGATAAAGTCTGCAGTCTGGAAGCAACAGACATTCAGGAAGACCCTGAAACTATCAGAATACTGTTTATAATTAGTCATGAGAAGAGGAAATCTGTGAGAGTAAGAAGTAGATATAAATATCTGAATATAATAGAGGCAGCACCTGTTTATCTGAGTCTCCAGCTGTTTGTAGGAGGGCCATCAGTAGAGCCATGGCTTTGGTCTGGATCTGCTGATTGGTCCTGAATAATTTACAAACAAACACCATTAAAAAAATGTGCATAGAAATATACACAGCTTTCAGTTCTCAGCTCACTACATAACACTTATCTGTGATAAATGTCTGACAGTTCACATATTTAAATACTTCCTCTTATGGAGACGAAGCTGAAACCTCATCATAGCACTGAGCTGCTTCACTTTACTGCAGTCTGTCCTGTCTTACATTTGGCTCTACTTTCCATCATGAAGGGGCTCGATTTTCTCTGTTTGCTCAGAAAGAATAGAAACCTCATTGTGTAGTAAAGAAATACAGCAAATAATGTCTGATGCAGAGAGTGTTCCAGTAAAATGTAACACAGAGATATACAGGCTGCACATCTCCTTAGTGAAAGTCTTACTTCTTAAATTATGTCAAAAACTCGAATAAATAAAATATGCTGCAGACATTAAACCTCTGAACGGCTGGTTTAAAAAGGCTTGTTGTGTTTAAAAAAAATGTTGGAATTTATCAAAGCAAGAATCTAAAAACTAGAATAGTCAGATTTTCAGCTTTCCAACAGAATTCATCATTTGTGGCTTTTAGCTTCATCTGAAGCTTGAAAATGTCATAATTGATGATTTTTATCCATGTCTGATTTATAAAAAAACACCACTCCGATTCAACTAAAAATGCAAAAATAAATCTGCAACCAAGAAGCCGCTGTGGCTAACAGTCAGAAACAAAACTTCTGGAAATATTCGGCTGAACTGCAGGCTGTGTACGGACCACTGAACATACAGACGGAAGTACGGCAGCAAATTAAAAATATTAGTAGACAAATATTTTAGCCCTAGAAAATATGTCGTACACGTGGAATTCAGTTTTTTATTGTTGGAAAACACAATTAAATGAAATTCACCTTTCGTATTTCTTTATGGTTTATGCCATTATAACTTTGGTGAACTGAACTAAAGACATGTTTGACTTTCTACTTATTATAATAATAATAATAATAATAATAATAATAATAATAATAATAATAATAATAATAATAATAATAATAATAATAATAATAATAATAATTATTATTATTATTATTATTATTATTATTATTATTATTATTATTATTATTATTATTATTATTATTATTATTACTCCTAGTCGTGGTTGTTTCCGTAGAGCTGCAGGACTTTAGTAAAAAAGAACCCACAGTCAGTTAAAAAATCTGAAATGTTCATGTTTAAAGAAGCGTGCTCATTTGAACTGTAATAGGTTCCTTACACCTGGAGGTGAGCGATGAGCCTCTCCATGGTGATCTCATGCTTAACCTGCAGGAAGAGGCTCTGGCTGCTCAGCACCATGTTCTCCAGGATGTCCAGGGACACCTGCTGGATCGACGCATCGGTCGGCTTGGCATTGACAAAGCTGGCGATCTGAGGACAGAGAAACTAGGAGATTAATAGTAGGGCAGAGAGAATGCAGCAGGAACCTGAGAAAACACAAGCAGCAGCAGATCCAGAACCTTCTTGATGAAGACAGTAGAGAGGTTCTCCCATGAAACTATCCCATGATACATGAGCTCCATAAAAGCCTTCAGGGTGTGGGTCATGATCACATTACTCCTGGATGATGACAAGAGATCCACAAATATTCACACAGAGATACACACAGATTCACTAACAAATATCATTCAGTTGGATAGAACATTATTTTATGTGTTTAAAGTGAAAATATTAACAGGAATGGTTTCCATTAAGTCACAACTACTAGTGCTGCTATGATCATGGAAATTAATCACCAAGTGGTCTGAAGTAAAAACAAGAAACTCAAACAGTGGAAACTTTTCTTTCAGCTGAATATGCACCATTTCCCTAACCCTAATCCTTTCCCTAACCCTAAATATGGCTCATTTCCCTAATCCTAACCCCCAATCCTAATCCTTTCCCTAATCCTTTCCCTATGTAAAGTCATGAACCTGTAAAGACATCATGGCAGTCTTTACTTTCCAATGACTCCTACAACTCATTTCATTTGTGACAAACAATCTTACATTTTGGTCATTCCATAAATTTGTCAGAGATTTATCATGAAGGGGCCAAAATAAAGACGTCGACATGAAAGAAGAAAGCTCTTCCTCTGGAACCTGAAGGTTTGACTGAAGTCTGTTTCTGATCACAGACATAGAAAAGCTTCTGGAGGAAAGTTCTGAGTTCAGATAAAACTAAAACTGAGCCGTTTGGCCACAATGACCAGCAGCATGTTTGGAGAAGTGAAGGGAGTCCATGAACCCCAGGAACACCAAACCTACTGCTAAGCATGGCGGTGGCAGTATTACGCTCTGGGGCTGTTTTGGTGCCAGTGAACTGGTGTTTTACACAAAGTAAATGGAATAATGAGGAAGTCTGATTGCCTCCACATTCTTCAGGAAAACCTAAAATCCTCAGCCAGATGATTGGGTTCAAAAACACATAAAAATAGTAAAGAAAAAATCAGGCTAGAATTAAAGTTTTAGACTGGTCTCCCCAAAGTCCTGACTTAAATCCCATCAAGAACCTGTGGACTTTCTGAAGAAACAAGTCTAACTACTACTTCTATCAAGAAGAGGATTCAAATAAGCAACCAGAAGCTTTCAGATCTCCACCAAAACTCCTAAATGAGGAGAAAATGGCAAAAGGACATCATTAATTACCAAATATTAGACTTGGAATTAAAATGCATGATTGTTTTTTGTGACAAAGACGTATGGGTTGCACTCATTCAGAGTTATAGGAATGACTGGAAACTCAAAGCTAATATGACTAATAGTAACATTATTATTAATGTGATATACACAGCTTGTACAAGTGTATTTAAACTTCTGGTCACCACTGAGGTCCACTCCTTTGTTTTATTTTCAGCTTCAGATTGGTACTGGATGCTGGAACTCCTCATTAACATCTATCTGTGCCATCACATAGAGTACTAACTCAGTGGAGTCCTCCACTATTTTGACCAATAGAAGGTGTCCGTTTCGGCTGATAAACTCCTGAGCGAAGGTCATGTCTGTAGAAACGCCGGCCAGTTCCTTCAGCGAGTCGCAGCGAACGCCGGCATCAGAGCTCTGGATTCCTTTAAACAAATCCTCAGCACAGCGACCCTGAGTCCATCAGAGACACACAGAGACAAATGTTCACACTGGAAATAACTTCTTCTTTATTAAGGGTTTGTTACCACTGCTCTTCTTTAACAGAACAGACGTATTTCTACTTTACTGAGAGGCTACAGGAAGAACGAGAGCAGAAGGAGGTGAGAGGTTTCAGACTCACCGGAGCTTTGGTCAGACGCAGGATGCAGCCGTTCTTAATGTCCAGGCGATTCTACCACAAACACGAAGGAAAACACATTAAACCCTCTGAAACCAGACATTTCATACCAGGTAAAACACAAAAGGATGCAGGTAAGCTAACCACACAGACACACTACAGATGAGATATATTATTAATAATTATTATATCTACATAAACAGACATAAACCTCTAAAAATACTCTGTTTTCCTCCAGAAGCAAAGCATTTATTCTGAGATCATTTATGGGGATTATTTAACAGGCATTTCAATACAGGGAACATATAATGACTATAAGGTTTAAAGCTTCTTTAATTAGTTAAGCTTTAAAATAATTTTAAAAAAGCAGTTGAACAAACTAAGAAGTGTTGCATATATATCTGGACTAGTTTATATAAGCAAATATACACCAATAATAATAATAATACATTTTATTTGAATTGCACTTTTCAAAATACACTACAGGCCGAAAGTTTTGAAGAAGATCAAATCTGTACAAAAAGGAGTTTCATTGGTACAGCAGAATAAACATGATTCCTTTGTAAAGTCCCTCATCAGAACAGGTTTTTACTGTAATTATCAGGTATCTGTACTCTGGTTTCTTTACTCGGCTGATTCTTTCGGGACATTCCTGTGGTGCTTCTGGAGATCTGGACACAGCTGAGATCTGTTGGCATTTTTGTCTCCAAACTCTCAAAAGAGCTGAAGTGAATAATGCAAACTGTGATTAGTTTTTTTTACTTTTGCACTGAAGTTGTGACTCTTTTAAATCTTCTCAACCCTAAAACTAAACCCTTTTTTCTTCTGTTAACATTTATTCAGCAGTTTTCTGCTAATTTCAATGTAGACCTGAAGGGAAATTGAGGAAATTGGTGCAAATCAATGAAAGCAAAGTCTGATCCTGCAGTAAATACATCCCATAATCCATAGAATTCCTACTGGTTTCTAAGAAAGACATTGTGAACACAAACTTGAATTTGCTTCCATACTTTTCTCCTGTGGAGTATACATCTATTATATATGTGATCAATGGAAAAGTCATAGAAGTTCTACTAATGTGATCAGTTCTGAAGCCACAAATACATTTAGAATAAAGTTCTACAAAACAAAACATCTAATTTAAACTTTATGAATATACAATATCATGTATTAAACACAAACTGTCACAGACTTTTACAGAAATCTGAGTTTATTGTGATATTCTGATCTCTTTATGAGGATATAATCAGGGATATCTGGAAAATCTGCTGTTAGAGAAATAATCTGTTAGACTGCATGTAATGAAGTTAAAAGTTCCACAGACTCATCAAGAAGCTGCTCTTAAACTGAAACATCTGTTTAACTACAAACTCAGAGCTGAAACTAGAAGCCTCACACTGTTGGAGCAGCAGCGTTCCTACGGCATTCCTACAGCATTCCTACAGTGTTCCTACGGCGTTCCTACAGCATTCCTACAGTGTTCCTCCCTCAGGTTTAGAACAGTAAATACTGCAGACGTAATGACTTCTACAGTCCCGTCTGTTCAAACAGGGCCTCCAGCAGCAACATTCCCAACAGATCGCTGTCAGAAAGGAGCTGAGTGAACTTCCAACAGCTTCTTTCTGTCCTTTAGTCTCCTGTTTAACAGCACCAATGACCTGAGCTCCATCCTCAAGTCTTTTCCAGCTCAAACGCTGGAGAAGTTGCTGACAAAGTCGTGACTCACCGATTGATTGCTCAAACAGAAATTTACACCCATCTCTTCCCAACGGGACTGACTCAGGCCCTGTTGCTCAATGCTTTCCAGATGTACTCAGACATTAACAGATAAATACTGACCGATTCAGTAATGTACATCTGCACTCCATCTGTATACTGCAGAGCGTAGTTCTCAGGACCCGGCAGATTCCACCTAAACAGATAAAAGCATCCGGTTACAGCCGAGTCATACTGATGTCAAACATTAACCACGGTGTGAGGAAGCTCAAACTGAATCAACTCACCCATCACACACCTCCTTTATCACAGCAGACAGAGGCTTTTTCTGCAGACAGAAAGACAGCATGGAGTCAGAAAACCCTCACACTTCATAAAAACACACACCTGCTGCATGAATGTGGGTCGTTTACTACCAGATAGTTTCTCTTCTCTCCAGTAATGACATGCTGCTATGGGATCTCTCCACCACAGCTATGCTGCTGGCTGCAAAGCTTGTTTACCGAGGAGAGGAAATCCTAGAGCTCCCCAACGTTTCTGAACAATGTCAGCAAATAAAAGCCAGACTACTTCCATGTCTGCCTCTCAGCTATCCTGCCATTAGTGGTCAGCAGCGCGGTTCACCAGTCAAAATGTGTTCAGGTTCAGCGGTAGACCCAGTGGATGGTCTGTTATTAGTGGCAGCAGAGAGGGCAGCCAATCAGAGGGCTCCAAATGTTTGGGCCAATGAGAAGTTTTTCATTGGGTTGTGATCTATAATAGAACTACTCTGACTGGAGAATGGGCTCAACATTGTGGTGATTCTGGAAAGATAATTAGAAGACAAAGCCTTAAAAATACGAATTAGTTGGTTAAGATGCTAGAATAAAAACTTGTGAAATTGGGTGTTTAGAAATTACCACTGTGGTCGGCGTTGGTTTAAATCTTTCTCACGCTGTTCAAACCTTCCAGTGACCAGCAGTAAGTGATAAATACTCCTTCCTCCTGCTACAGTTCAGACAGCTCATGGAGTTTGGTGCAAAAGGAAGTACGACTTCCACAAAGTTTCTGGGAAACACATGGAAAACGTCCCCACAATCACATTTGGTAAAAACTGAAGAAACACAACCAGTGAGTGAGTTTGGAATATTCAGTATTAAATAAATCAAGCTGGACATTATAGAAAAAAATCATCACTATAAAATTAAAATAAATCATTATTTTAAAATGGTATTTCACTGATTATTTCTATAACAATAGAGTTTTATTGGGGATCATTAATATTTCACTGTAGACATTTCATGTCTCATAATTTATAACAGTAGGAATAGCTATTTAGTATAATTAACAGCATACTGTTGCCCCATGAAACTATAATACGTGGTTCTTTGATGAAAGTCAGATTTAACCTTGTGAACAGAACATTTTCAGGGAAAAGGTTAAAAGTACATTTCAACAGGAAATATCTACCGCTGTCCTGTTAGTCACCATGAGCAGCCCAGAGCTACAGAACAGAAAAAATAGAGTTTAAATCATTTTTCTTTTTAAATTCTGTGTCGGTTTTGATTGAATTCAACAGAAAAGGCGTTACAATTTGTTAACTAATGCAGCGCTGACTGGTTTCTTCTCCATGTGCAGTCTCATAAAGTTAAATAAGAGATTCGGGGAAGTGATTAGCTGAAAGGAGGCGAATCCATCACTCAGTAAAGGAACATTATGCAATAAACGTGCAACTGAAAAATATGCCATTACAAAATAAAGCAATAAAAAAGAATTCTAACATGAAAAAAGTTCACTATTGGACTGTTTGAGCCATTTGGCCACAATGACCAGCAGCATGTTTGGACCAGTGAAGACGAGTTCTTTAATCCCAGGAACACCAAACCTACCACCAGGCATGGTGGTGGCAGTATTATGCTCTGGGGCTGTTTGGGTGCCAGTGGACTGGTGTTTTACACAAAGTAAATGGAATAATGAAGAAAGAGGATTAACGCCACATCTTCAGGAAAACAATCGGCCAGGTGATTGGGTTTTCCGACAAGACGCTAAAAACACATTAAATAGTAAAGAAAAAATCAGGCTAGAATGAAGGTTTGGGACTGGTCTCGACTTAAATCCCATCAAGAACCTGTGGGCTGTGCTGAAGAAACAAGTCCAACTACTACTTCTATCAAGAGGCGAGCTCAAATAAGCAACCAGAAGCTTTCAGATCGTTCGGGTTGCTACCAAAACACCTAAATGAGGAGAAAATAGTCAAAGGACATGGAACCAAATATTAGAATTAAAAAGAACCAAAATACATGATTGTTTTTTTAACAAATACATAATCATTAGGAGTTACAGAAATCACTGGAAACTCATGTAAGACTTCTAATAATCCAACAAACACTGTTTAATTACATATTTATATATACTTAAGTCCTCATTTATTTTGTATTTAACACTGGGAATGGAGGGGTCCATAGGTGGATAAGTGTCTGTCAAAATGCAATGATGGGATGAACATAAAATATTTAAAAGCTGAAAAGTCTAACTAGCAGCTACATCCCATCAGTGGCACTAAACTGGTCATTGTTCAACTATTTTTATATCTGTATCAAACCACACTGGAAATGGGGAAGTGATGAAGAAACAAACCACATAATCAGTCAAAAGCCTTACAGCACCGATATGATCCTCATCCTTCAGTTTCTAGGGGAACTATTGTCACAGCATTTGAAAACTAACATTAGTGTTGATTTTCTTCTTGGTTATGCAATCACAGAAACTCAGACTGAAGCAAAGAACCTGCTGGCTCAACGAATAATAGGATGAATTTAGTTACTTCTTGGGTTTTTCCACTAAATTATCTAACATGTATTGATTGCAGAGACTTCTAAATGTTTCATAGTGAAGCCAGTTCTGCATGGAGACACAACTGTGCATGAGTTTGTGCCCCAAAATGGTGTATTATCAAAGAAATATACATTCAACCTGCAGCCAGTGATACTATGTGGAAAGAAGAACTGTAACCCGCCTCTATGAAGCCACATCTAGGCTGTATTTATAATAAAATAATAAATAGTAACTCAGATAAGTAGTTCTATGGTCAGAGAAAACTGTAGTTGTGGTTGTTGGCAGTCTGAGCAGCAGCCCACATGTTCAGCAAACAGATATTTTAAGAAACAACAGAAATACATCCATGGGATCATAAAACACCTCCTGTGTGATTCTTCCAGACGTGCACCACAAGGTATGTAGGAACACACTACTGACCTTCAACAGACACGTTAAACTTGTTGTGTACAGTTACAACTTTTATGAGTGCATGTTTTTGTCTTCCCAGCTCCAGTTCTGAACCACAAAACCTCTTGATTTCTCATCCATGCCCTGGTGTCAGTTAAACCCACAGCAGCTCTGGAAGGTTGAGGTTGAGGTTATCCTTACCAAGTCTAGGAAATGGAGCAGCAGGCTGGAGCATAGAGGACGTCTCATCAGAGACTCCATAGATGACTGCTTTGATTGTATTATGTTTGTAGAGCGTATATTACGTTTTTTGGTGTCTTATTGTGGATGTAAAAGGTTAAATTTGAAGTTATTCTCTCCCACAAAACCTCTACTCCTGAACTTCCTCAAACATCTAGTGGGTAGTCCAGGCCTTTTCTTCCAGTGTGTATCTGCGTCACCGTGGACATATTTACACGCCTTCCTGGAAGCAAGTTTGGCTCCATAAAATAAAGCTCTCCACCATGATTGTCTCGCAAAAGTCATTTCTGCCAACTGGAAGATCTCTTAGCTCCGAGCAAAACTTTCTACTGCTGGTAAGAGTAAACACAAAAGTCCTCATGCACTCCCAGCATCCGAACAAAGGGCCCAGTCAGTTACTCTTATTTTTTATGGTAATGTCCCCACAATAATTGGAAAATTGTAGTCTTAGCACACTGTGCAGCTAATGTGGCTATAGTTAGTGTTAGCTTTGACTGTTTGTCCACATACCAGAGAAATGTCAATCCTTAAAGCTTTGAGTATTGTGTAATGTCATGACTTCTGCAAGAGTCTCTCTGGTTCTGGTTTCAGCATGTATAGTTGAACTTTCCAGCAGCCAACACCTCTTGAAGGTACATGTCCACAGGATTCATTACTTCACTGCTTCCTATTCATTGTCTATGTGCATTTTGAGAGACTGTTGCATGCTCCTCATTTGCAGAAAGTTGAAGTTTTGGCTATTTTACACATCGAGGGATGTATGACACCTCTGGAAAACTTTTGAACTAACCATTCCTGATCTATAATGAAGATAGATTCAGCAACTGCATGGGTTATTTTTCTCCTCAGAAGTTTTCACAAACACCTTTCACTGGTTTCAAAATAAAAGAGAAAGTTTCCAAAGGAGTCTCTGTTGGTCCAGTCTGAAATTCAGAAGTAGCATCATCCAGGTAAGTGCAGCTGATGTTTGTGTGACCTCAGGGAGGCCAATCGTTTGTTCATTCCTGCTGTCTATCATCTATCTTCTACTGCAGAGTAGTATAACTACTCAGTGTCTAATGTTGGGAAGCAGCGCAATTCCTCAAATGTAAAAACGCCCCTATAGAAGTCTACACCACAGAATCCAAGGGTATCATACTAATGCTGACTAGATGACCAATCAGAACAGATCGGGGGTTTCAAGTGGGAGGGGCTTAATTTAACAGGAGCTAAAACAGCGCCTTTCAGTGAGAAAAGGTGCAACAGCAATGTACAGAATAAAGAAAATAATGTTTGTACTTGAAAGCATGAAAACCTATTCCAGTGGACCCAAAAAAAGTATAACTATGAACCTGTAAATAAGTGTAACATGGGCTTCATAATTACTGCCAACCACAGTAAAATATGACCCAAATCATCTGCATTTCATGGGATATTTATAGAGTAGTTGGAATTGTGTGTGTGCACACACAATCAAGCATTACCTGATCCAGCTGGATGAGCTGGGGGTAGGCCCCAGGCATCTGGATGGCGATCTTCACGATGTCCTTCTGCTGAGGCATGTTGGCACCTCTGGACTCCACCTGTAGCTGCTGAGGAAAAGAAATTAAAGAAATGAAACTCAAACAGCATAGAGGGATATGAAAGAAAAACTCCCAGCAGAATCTGTGTCATGTTTCAGAGACTTTAAGTGGATGTGGTTTGAGTTTGCATCTGACGGCACTCCAAGTCGTTGGGTAGGAACTCTAACCCTAACCCTAACCCGAACCCTAACCCTAACCCTAACCCAAACATTAACCACTAACACTAACCCTAACATTAACACTAACACTAACTCTAACACTAAGATTAACCCTAACACTAAATCTAACCGTAACACTAACCCTTAAACAGTAGGTGTGTTTAGATTTCAGCCTGATAACAGAAGTGTGGGCTGTACTGCTGTTACAAACTAATTATGAATTCAAGATAAACCGAAAGCTAAGCGACTCTCTGTAAGATGAACTCATGACTCATGGCCGTCAGTCCTCATTTTCACTATGAATCTGCTGAGCACTTGGTTCGTCTTCTACATTTACTAATAAGAATAAAGACTGTCTGTACAGCCACTGAGGATTGTTCACCCAAGTCGCTCATCCACACTTCCTCCCCAGCCTCCAGACAGTGTTCCCAGAGGATACAGAAGAAGCTGTTGTTGTGCTTCGAGCCCTTCCCCCTTCCTCATCCGTCTGTCTCTCAGCACATGGAGACAATACGATGAATCTGAACTCTTTCTGTACATGCACAAGCTTGCCATGAGAGGAAAGAAGTCGAGCTTGGTGCCTGTTTGTCTTCAGCCTCACTAGTAACCTTTCTGCTTGATCTCTAGGAGACCATCAGTTCCAGTCTAGCAAAGTAAAGCTCCTTCATTTTACGGCATGTTTACTATCACAACAGCAACCACATTCTACGACTGTCTTCTCAACTCAGTCGCCCTGAAGCAGCATCTTTCCTGGTAAAGAATGCCTTCAAAGCAAGAATGAAAATGCAGATAATGCCTGTCAACAGTAGGGAAGACTGATAATTACCATCAGCAATGAGATAAAAACTACCATGTTTGTTTCTGGATCATTTACACAAAGCAGATGTAAAAGAAAAGTCTAAGGTGCTGAAATCATTCTGAGATATTGGTGCCGGTGCTGAAGGTCAACTTCCCCTCGCAAAACGCCTTAATCTTCCAGAGATTTGTAGGAATGCAGGTTTATTTGAGCACAGCTTATGGGTCAGCTCATTGGAAGGAAAGGTCAGGGTGAAGGCATGTCATTGGTTTGAAACAACACAGACTGCCTGTGGGTTTTTAGCTGTCTGAGCTGTGGAACGATGAAACTGAACAATACTGCTTTGGTTGTACCTCAAAGAATGATAGGAGATTGTGTTTTGTTTTGTCAAACCAATTCCTTACAGGTATGTATTAATAGTGAAATAAGTGTTTTTCAGCTACGCTAGCAGCTACACAGACGTAACATCAGTTTACCACTTTGGAGTAAAATGCAGACATTCATGGTTCACGGCAAATTAATCCCACTGACTTGAGCTAAGTTTATGTTTGTTAAACTATTTCAACAAATACTGAATGGATAAAACTTGGTAGAAACATTCTTCTGTACTATGAAGTAAGTTCATTAAACCCAGGATATGTTTTCATTGTCTGGTTTCACTAAACCTAACAGCTGAACAGTCACATGAAGCCACGTTTTCCAGCTCTAGTTATGGGTCGTTCACAGGTTAAAAAAAAAACAAAACAACAAAAACCAGACCCCATAGGACTCCCTGAGAGGTCCTCTGGTCCAGTCCTAATGGTTCAGAGTATTTTTGTCCACATAAGGGGGACCAACACAATAATAGGCGATGGTTTTAATGTTGTGGCTGATCGGTAGTACAAGGAGACCAATAACCTTGCAGGCTCACAGTGAGGGCTGATCTAAAATACACACGTGGACAGAATTGTTAATGAAAGAAAAACCCACAATGGCCACAGAAATAATTTGAATCTGACAAAAGTAATAATAAAAATTCTATGAAAATTAACCAATGAAAATCAGACATTGCTTTTGAACCGTGGTTTAGCAGAATTATTTAAAAAATAAACTCATGGAACAGGCCTGGACAAAAATGATGGTACCCCTAGAAAAGACTGAAAATAATGTGACCATAGGGACATGTTCAATCAAGGTGTGTCCTCTAATTAGCATCACAGGTGTCTACAAACTTGTAATCAGTCAGTCGGCCTATTTATAGGGTTACAGTAGTCACTGTGCTGTTTGGTGACATGGTGTGTACCACACTAAACATGGACCAGAGGAAGCCAAGGAGAGAGTTGTCTCAGGAGATTAGAAAGAAAATTATAGACCAGCATGTTAAAGGTAAAGGCTAGAAGACCATCTCCAAGCAGCTTGATGTTCCTGTGACTACAGTTGCATATATTATTCAGAAATTTGTGATCCATGGGACTGTAGCGAAATTGATGACAAATGGAAGAGACGGATAATAGGAATGGTAACAAAAGAGCCCAGAACAACCTCTAAAGACATTAAAGGTGAACTCCAAGGTCAAGGTACATCAGTGTCAGATCATACCATCTGTCATTGTTTGAGCCAAAGTGGACTTCATGGGAGATGACCAAGGAGGACACCATTGTTGAAAACAAATCATAAAAAAGCAAGACTGGAATTTACCAAACTGCATGTTGACAAACCACAAAGCTTCTGGGAGAATGTCCTATGGACAGACGAGACAAAACTGGAACTTTTTTGGCATATCAGCTCTATGTTCACAGATGCAAAAATGAAGCATATCAAGAAAAGAACACTGTCCCTACTGTGGAACATGGAGGAGGTTCTGTTATGTTCTGGGGCTGCTTTGCTGCATCTGGTACAGGGTGTCTGGAATCTGTGCAGGTACAATGAAATCTCATGACTATCAAGGTATTCTAGAGAGAAATGTGCTGCCCAGTGTCAGAAAGCTTGGTCTCAGTCACAGGTCATGAGTCTTGCAACAGGATAATGACCCAAAACACACAGCTAGAAACAGCCAAGAATGGCTAAGAGGAAAACATTGGACTATTCTGAAGTGCCTTCTATGAGCCCTGATCTAAATCCTATTGAACATCTGTGGAAGGAGCTGAAACATGGTGTCTGGAGAAGGAACCTTCAAACCTGAGACAACTGGAGCAGTCTGCTGATGAGGAGTGGACCAGAATACCTGCTGAGAGGTGCAGAAGTCTCACTGACAGTTACACAAAAGGTTTGATTGCAGTGATTGCCTCAAAAGGTTGTGCAACAAAATATTAAGGGCACCATCATTTTTGTCCAGGCCTGTTTCATGAGTTCATTTTTTGAAATAATTCTGTTAAACCACGGTTCAAAAGCAATGTCTGATTTTCATTGGTTAATTTCCATAGAACTTTTATTTATTATTACTTTTGTCAGATTCAAGTTATTTCTGTTACCATTGTGGGTTTTTCTTTCATTAACCGAGGGGTACCAACAATTTTGTCCATGTGTGTAAGTTAAACTACCATCCTTGTCTTTGGATTGTGGGAGGAAACCTTGAGGAAACTCACTGAGACACAGAACCTTCCTGCTCTGAGGTGGCAGCATTAACCAGCCTAAATATAAAACTCTGAGGAACCACAATGAGCACATTCACACATGAGGAAGTTTTTGATTTAATTTCACTCAGCTTCTATCAATAGCAGAAAATTGTCTTCAAGATCAGAAAACTACGTTAAGATGGCACCATGACAGAAATCCTAGATAACATCTTATCACAATATCAAGTTTATACACACCTTCTGAACTCTGAAGGGAGGTCTCGGTGAGCGTTTCCACAGCTGACAGACTTTCTAAAGGTGCTCTCATCCAGAGGAGGGAATGAGATTACACAATAGAAATTTACCCACTAATGTTTGGTGACTAGAACAGCAGACTACAGCAGACTTTAGTTCAGTTAACAACAGTAGATTAGCTGAAGGGTGGGTTAAACATTCATTTAAGTGGAGTAGACTGCCAGTGTTCTGGGTTTCCTCGTGACGAAGCAGCATTAGTCTGAGTTCATCAGGACCTGTCTGTACATGCTCTGGGCTTTGGGAAACATGGCATTCTGCAAGACGAAGGATAAACTTAAGCTGCTCGTTTCCTCAACTGCTAAAGAGCTAAACCCCAGAAAATGCTGAAATCTCAATGACTCAATCAGTTTCATATAATAATACATTAATGAACTGACTGTAATACAACCTGTTGCTAGAAATGCAAATAAGTCTACAACATCCTAACTGCAAGGACTTTACCATCTCCATGAGACAGACGCTGGGTGGAAAATTAAAGCTTGTACTTTTGCACTTTCAACCACTCAGAGTAACCCTGAGTTCTCCTCACTGATGCTCAGTAAAAAAAAAAAAAAAAAAGTGAGTCGCTTTCTTTTCTGAATTCAGCAAAAGAGAAAGAGGTTTTCATCTGAGGCTCCAGAAAGGTTCACCACCAGAATGTGAGAATCAGTCTAAACCTGTCTGTACCTGTCTCTGAATATCACTCCTTCTGTCTCTGAATATCACTTCTTCTGTCTCTGAATATCACTCCTTCTGTCTCTGAATATCACTTCTTCTGTCTCTGAATATCACTCCTTCTGTCTGAATATCACTCCTTCTGTTTCTGAATATCACTCCTTCTGTCTCTGAATATCACTTCTTCTGTCTGAATATCAGTCCTTCTGTCTCTGAATATCACTCTTCTGTCTCTGAATATCACTCCTTCTGTCTCTGAATATCACTCCTTCTGTCTCTGAATATCACTCCTTCTGTCTCTGAATATCACTTCTTCTGTCCCTGAATATCACTCCTTCTGTCTGAATATCACTCCTGTCTCTGAATATCACTCTTCTGTCTCTGAATATCACTCCTTCTGTCTCTGAATATCACTTCTTCTGTCCCTGAGTATCACTCCTTCTGTCTGAATATCACTCCTGTCTCTGAATATCACTCTTGTCTCTGAATATCACTCCTTCTGTCTCTGAATATAACTTCTTCTGTCCCTGAATATCACTCCTTCTGTCTGAATATCACTCCTGTCTCTGAATATCACTTCTTCTGTCTGAATATCGCTCCTGTCTCTGAATATCACTTCTTCTGTCTGAATATCACTTCTTCTGTCTCTGATTATCACTCCTTCTGTCTGAATATCACTCTTCTGTCTCTGAATATCACTCCTTCTGTCTCTGAATATCACTTCTTCTGTCCCTGAATATCACTCCTTCTGTCTGAATATCACTCCTGTCTCTGAATATCACTTCTTCTGTCTGAATATCACGCCTTCTGTCTCCAAATATCACTCATGTCTCTGAATATCAGTCCTTCTGTCTCTGAATATCACTCCTGTCCTTGAATATCACTTCTTTTGTCTGAATATCGCTCCTGTCTCTGAATATCACCCCTGTCTCTGATTATAACTCCTGTCTCTGAATTACACTCCTTCTTACTCTGAATATCACTCCTTCTGTCTGCTGGTAAACAAAAGTTTTAACACATTCCTGTCGACGCAGTGCTTCCAGTTCCCACCATAAGGTTGATATCTCACTAAAGAACATCCAAGTTTGTAATAACGTGATGATTATTTGATTAATGAGCATAAAGAAGTTGTCAAATAATGGATTAGCTGATTGATCTAAATCATTTTAAGTTAATTGGATTCATAAATGCAGGTATGAGAGTAAACTCAGTGTTATCGTGTTCTTAAAGACTTAAAGAGACTTTATTGTCATTGTTCAGAAGTACAACAAAATTTGTGGACTGTCTGAAAGAGAAATCATGCCACTTTTAAAGTCTTTCTAAAGAAATTATTAACTACTTTCATTTGTTTTAAAGCTCAAACAAATCTGTTAATCAAGTTGCCAGTAAATGAATGATTATCTAGTCCTGGTAGGTTTGATCATAGACGGCTGTTCTGTTTCTCTACACGTTAGCTTTGCACACCGCTAAACAAGCGTTAATATGGGAAGTTCTGACACTAAAACCCACAGTGGGACAAATAAAGTAGATCTGATCTAAATATTTATCTGTAAACAGTTTCCCTTTAATGGGTAAAACAGAAATCTGTTTAAAAGAGAGCAGCGGATCATTTAAAAACCTGATGGTCCTCCTGATGGTCCTCCTGATAGTCCAAGTGTGGCAGCAGCTCTCACCTTCTGCCTTTCTGAGAACAGTTTGAGTTCAAACCACGAGCAGGCCGGTCCTTCAGTAGGTCTCAGACCCTAAACCTTAAACCCCGGATGCCAGACTCTAAACCCTAGACCCTAACCCAGACCCTAAACCCTAGACCCTAAACCCTAACCCAGACCCTAAACCCTAGACTCTAAACCCTAGCGCCTAAACCCTAGACCCTAAACCCTAGACGCTAGGGTTTAGGGTCTAGGGTCTAGGGCCTAGACCCTAAACCCTAGACTCTAAACCCGAGACTCTAAACCCTAGACCCTAAACCCTAGACTCTAAACCCTAGACTCTAAACCCTAGATCCTAAGCCAGACCCCTTGGATTGACAGACACCCCCTCACCACTCTGGAAGTGTTCGTGTGTGTGTGCGTGCGTGCTGCCGTGTGTGTGTGTGTGTGTGTGTGTGTGTGTGTGTGTGTGTGTGTGTGTGTGTGTGTGGACGGGGAAGCTCTCAGCTGCCTGAAATTTCTGACCTGACAGGGTAACACACTGCTGCTTCACTAAACTCTGTCCTGCTCCATAAACTAGTTTTTTAAGCTCATTTTTTAACATTTAGGGAAAATAAAGGCTAAAACTCCTCCTGAACTGGTTCAAACTAACGGTGAGCTTTGAGAAAACAGGACAGAGTTTAGAGAAGAGATTCAGCTGCAGCTTCTTTTTCTCCTACCTGGTTTGAAAAGACGAACTGGTTGCTGTCTTTCAGGAGGAACCAGGAGCTTCTTAAAGGAACATCTGAACTGCTCACAAAGTCAGGAGAAAACTCCACGGCAACTTTTCAGGAGGATAAGTGGAGCTAAAAGTTCCGGGTTGGCTGGCGTCGCTCAGAAGGTTGGTGTCAAGCTTCCGGATTTAGAATACAGTTTCCGGTGAAGGTTTTCATAATAAAATACTCACAGTGGGTACAGTTGGAGGCTAACCCATAAACAACATCACAGGAATGTCGACTGATTCAGTTTCATATGGCCTTAAAGAAACTGCATCACTTCTAAATTTAACAGTAGGTTATTTGCTCTTATGTAAAACAGCTGGCATTTAATATATTACAAATATTAGTCCCAAAGTTATTAATAATAATAATAATAATAATAATAATAATAATAATAATAATAATAATAATAATAATAATAATAATAATAATAGTAATAGAACAAAAGTCAGTAAACCTGTCGTTACTGAAATCTTCAGTCCTCAGGATGGAAAACACCACATTTCTGCCATTTTCAGAGACTTTTTTCTGCTCTTCCATCTTGGTGGGGTTGTGATGTTCTGCTTTTCTTTATTTTTTAAATACACCAAAGGTTTTTTTTTTTTTTTTTTTTTTTAAATCAGGCAACATACTTGTCCAGGCCATAGTTTTCTCTTATTTCCTTGTCATTGTTTCTCTGATGTCCGTGATGTTCAGGTGGAGAAGAAACGCCCGTTGACACTGACTTTCTCAATAAGAACTTTATTAAAAGAAAGAACAGTATCGTACAGACAGGAGTTGTCTGGAAGGATGTCGCCCAATGATCCTCCTCGAACAAAGACCAATGGTCAGTTTTTATACCTTCTGGTAACGTATAGAATTACAGCATCTGGTTTACATCCCCACTAAGGAGTGATAACTCCTCAGACAAGACTCCCCTTCTGTGCATTCCTAAGGGTCACAAATCAGCTATAGGTTAACAATGGACTCCAAGGTCAACACAGCATAGGATTTCTGGAGC
Organism: Amphiprion ocellaris; assembly: GCF_022539595.1. Classification (NCBI taxonomy): domain Eukaryota; kingdom Metazoa; phylum Chordata; class Actinopteri; family Pomacentridae; genus Amphiprion; species Amphiprion ocellaris. The sequence goes on from NC_072768.1 coordinate 183,556, forward strand.
CGAAAACACATTCCTCAGTACTTACTGCCTCCTGTTAGTTAAAAGTTCATTTTATGGTCAACAACTATCAGAACTCATATCAGATCAGATACTTCATCCTCATTAAAAATTCTCCTGTGCCTTTTCAACTTAAAATAATGCAGTTATTGATACAGTTCTGAATAGTTACAGTGATACTGAACAGGTGTGGACTCACTTCTGCTGTTTACTGTAAGAATTAGCAGAAAAATGTAGCTCAAGTCAGATGTTGAAGATGATTAAAAGTCAGCGTGTGAGCAGCATTTATATGCAGTTTTATCTACAAGGAGTTCAATAAGAGACGATTAATGACAGAGGAACAAAGAAAAAGCAATGTTCTGATGCACAAATGCCTCCAAGTTATACTAAAGTACAGCCTTTATGTAAATGTACTGAGTTACTATCATCACTCCTATCCTAACACATTTTATTCCATTATTGTGCACACAGGAAATTCAGTTACACTTACCAAAATAAAAGATGAGTTCAGTTGAATATGTTCATATAGCCTAGGAGAGTAATGCAATGAACTTCTGATACACAAATACCTCAAAATTATACTTGTGTACATTTTTAGAGAACGGAAAGAAAAAGGAAGAGTTTTTAGATGCAGTAACATGCTGGAGATAATTTTCAGTCTGAGCCTGACTGGATTTAACAGAAGAACTTCTGCTGCTCAGCCGAGGTTCAAATAAGATCAGTTTATTTAAAATATTAACATAAAAACAGAGTTTTATGTTTCAGCTACACAGAAACATGGATGAAAGAAATACAGCAACGAAGAGATGAGGTGAGAAGTTGAGCTATAATAATAATAATAGTAGTAGTAGCAATAATAGCAATAATAATAATAGTAATAATAATAGCAATAATAATAATACATTTTATTCATCATTCGAGCTGGCTGGGAACAAGCCTTCATGCTGCATATTTTAATGTAATATCAGTATTTACTGTGTGGCCAAAAACCAGCAAGTTATTAGAATTAGATTGTTCCGGTGTTTGGGTGCGATCATTTCAGAATGATGCATCTACAACAGACAGGAAAATGAGTCCTGACGACTTCTTTCAGTTCAGAAAGTCTCCATGGAGCCAACAGAGAAGAACTTCTAAAAATAAAACCTCCATGTTTTTTCCTTCCTCTGTGTGATACTGTGGTTTTACTTTAAAATAAAAATGAGTTTGTGCTTTATTTGTGGAGGTCAATCATATTTTCTTGGGCATTTGTAAGAAGCAGTAAATGAACAAAGTTGGCTCCAGCTGCCCCCTGCTGTTCCTCATTCCTCCAACAGCACGTCTATGTTCAGGATTAAATTATTATTGGAATGAAACAGGAGCTCTAGTGCCATTTATAATACCACACTTCATATCTCCACTCTACAGACATGTTCTCTTTTTTAGATATCATTTAGATTATTTTAGAGAGATTAGACAGGAAACATAAATTAGAGATAAAGCAACTGGGGATTATTGGCATCAGGACATTATAATTTATATCCCGAGTCTGCTGTAGCAATAAAACCATTTCTCTATTATTTATTTAGCACATGAACAAGAAAGCTTTCCAGTTAAATAGATGAATAAATAAATAAATAAATAAGAAAGCAAGTATAGACCTAACAAGTGTAAATACTGGGCTTAAGACCACATAGTGTCTAATTACTTTTTATTTCTTGTCTGCTTCATAAGTTTTTCTTTTGTTTCCATCATTATCTCATCCAGTCATCTATACTTCATATATTTACTTGTCTTATTTGTTTCTTTTAAGACCAAAAGACAGCATTGCTCGTATTCTTGGCACAAGGTGAAGCACATTTCCAGTGGATGTTGTGTCAATTTACGTATTAGGGATTAAAACCCTACAAAAATGATAGAAAATACAATTTTACATGACTATTAGACGTGTTAGAGCTGAGACCCTACAGCATTATGAATTATGGAGGTTAATTTTACTAATTATAATTTCTTCATAATCTCAAGAAACCTTTATGACTATAAGGTAGAGATAATTTATAAATATTATATTCCATGAATAATGCCATATTACAATAGAGTAACTTATAAATACCATTATATTCCATAAATAATGCTTTATTGTCGTAGTAATTAACGATATGGTTATTGAGGAACCCTAATTCACGTTTAATAGTTCTTTCCAGATTTATGCACACTGAGTTTAATAATCAGATCTGAAAACACAAAGGAATTCTATCAGAAGTGTCACTAAAACCAGGTTACAGCAGTAAACTATAAACTCAAAAATGACTCCAGAAGAGTTGATTTAATACCAAAGACTTTATTCTGTTTCTGTTGATGCAACTACAGCTTATTGAGCCTGTTAGAAAACCAGCCTGAGCCTCCATCCCAGACCGACATCCAGCCTCCATCCCAACCTGACGACATCCAGCCTCCAACCCAAAGACATCCGGCATCCATCCAGCCTCCAACCCAAAGACATCCGGCATCCATCCAGCCTCCAACCCAAAGACATCCGGCATCCATCCAGCCTCCAACCCAAAGACATCCGGCATCCATCCAGCCTCCAACCCAAAGACATCCGGCGTCCATCCAGCCTCCAACCCAAAGACATCCGGCCTCCATCCCAACCTGACGACATCCAGCCTCCAACCCAAAAACATCTGGCCTCCATCCAGCCTCCAACCCAAAGACATCCGGCCTCCATCCAGCCTCCAACGCAAAGACATCCGGCCTCCATCCAGCCTCCAACCCAAAGACAACCGGCCTCCATCCCAACCCAAAGACATCCGGCGTCCATCCAGCCTCCAACCCAAAGACATCAGGCCTCCATCCCAACCCAAAGATATCCAACGTCCATCTAGCCTCCAACCCAAAGACATCCGGCCTCCATTCAGCCTCCACCCCAACCTGACGACATCCAGCCTCCAACCCAAAGACATCTGGCCTCCATCCCAACCCAAAGACATCCAGCCTCCAACCCAAAGACATCCGGCCTCCATCCCAAAGACATCCGGCCTCCATCCCAACCTGACGACATCCAGCCTCCATCCCACCCTGACGACATCCAGCCTCCAACCCAAAGACATCCGGCCTCCATCCAGCTTCCATCCAAACCCAAAGACATCCAGCCTCTATCTAGCCTCCAACCCAAAGACATCCGGCCTCCATCCAGCTTCCATCCAGCCTCCATCCCAACCCAAAGACATCCAGCCTCTATCTAGCCTCCAACCCGACGACCGGCGGCTGGACGAGGAGCGACCGGTCCGTCCAATCAGACGGGATGCTTTTATTGGAAGAAAAGTCCTTTAACTTTGACGTGTCGCCCAAATTAGTAGCAACGATCCTGGAATAATATTTCTAGCTGGTATAAAAAAATAAATGCTACTCTATACAAGCAGTAGAGGGATATACACAGTACATACAGACACGTCATCCAGGGCAAAAAAAAGGACATTATTACACCCAAAAAGAGATTTTACAAAAGAAAATGAATAATGGATGATTTCATTCAACAGTCTGATGCTCATCTGTCTGCTGCACAGAGAGAATAATTAGAGCTGGAAAAACTTAATTTGGAGTGACAGAAAATATTTTCATTTACTCCAAAAAAACAATAAAAATGACTGAATACGGATCTGTGCCAAATATACAAAAACAGGAGCACATTTAATGGCGATGAGGATATCCACTGCATCAGTAAAAATACATGAGAAATCATCCAAACCAACAGCAATTCATATACAGACGCTAGAACTGAACAACTTAATGTGGAACGTGGAAAGCTAATTCCTCCGATGGACACCAGAGCCAAAAAAACATTTTATAGGATGAAACTTGTCAGTTTTGAAGAGCCAAACCAGTTTGATGATACTGTAGAGTTTATAGGAAATAATTTATATTTTAACCAGCACCTTCTAAAGTGTTCTTGTGAAGTGATTCAGTTCTAAACTTAGTGACTTTTAGTCTGAACATCGTCTCAAACTGGTTCAGTGAAACTCCAACACCGAAAGCTTTGATTCAAATCCAGTCCTATTATTCAGAACAAAGCAGTTCATACATGTGGTGTGATTATTTCAATCTGCAGACTACTGCTCTGCCTGTCATACAAATGTAGTTAATAAATCAGAGCTAGTAATACAAAATATATATCTCTATGTACATGAGGACAGTGCATATTTAACCAGCTGTCTGGGCTGAGCTAGTCTGCATGACTTGACCTGATAGGAAGAAGCTTTCTCTTGTTCTTCCCTCCTGGAGACAGTTCAATAAAAAGACACACTTACATACAGTGTGCCGCCACGCTTCGCTCACGAGCACACGGAAAAAAAAGCTGAAACACAAATAAAACGCTTTAAAATACACAAGAATCCAAAAATATAATTCCGACTCTCTTTCCTTGGAAAAGTAAAATGTTTTGTTCTCGTCGAGTTTCTGGACGAGGAGCTGCTGTCTGACGGAGCTCAGGTTGATCTACCAGAGCTGTCTTTCAAACGTCCTCCACTGTCAGTCAGGGAAACTTAGATTAGCTCATCTGTTTCCAACGTCCTCAGGGTCAGAGGTTCAGGATGGGAACGTCAAACAGGTCACACAGGCCTTCTGTCTCGTCCAGGTTGTAGATGTAGTCGTGGTCACTGGGTGGAGGAGACAGACGGAGGAGAGGAGAGAACACTGGAACAGAGAGAGGAAGGTCGGGTAAGATCAGGTAAGATCAGGTAAGGTGAGGTCAGGAAAGGTCAAGTAAGGTAAGATCAGGTAAGGTCAGGTAAGGTCAGGTAAGGTCAGCATGGATCTATCATGTTCTACTGTAAAATCAAACTCACCTTCTGATGACATCAAGTCCTCCAACAGATCTCCACTCATGATCTCTGTCAGACAAACAACACATAAAAGAGAACATTTGGAAAAGTCTGCATGACGCTGGTGACAGGTATGTGTATATATGTGTGTGTGTGTGTGTGTGTATATATATGTACATACACACATATATATATATATATATATATATATATATATATATATATATATATATATATATATGTACATACATATATACACACACACACACACACGTATATACACACATACATACATGAGCATAAAAAGTCTCAAAAAATCCTCCTGATCATCGACTTATGATTCAAGAAAGACAACCCTGTTTTTTAGCTGTTGTTTCAGATTTTCCTTCTATTTGTGTGAAACTCTGGAGAGGCATGCTGTTTACTGAACTGATGACAGAGCCTCTAATGGCTCATGAGCAGCTCACCTTTTGTTGGATCAAACATTTCTGACAGCTCTTTGGGAAAGTCCAGCACTACAGAGAAAATATTCCAGTCAAACACAGAATAAATGTGACAGTTTGTTCTTTCTGTATGAAGTCATCTGCTGATGGGAAGCAGCTTAATGTTAATAAAATGACTTCTAACTTTAAACACACAAAGCCGTGGTTTTATAACAGCAACAACCTAAACATTTATTTCACAGAGCTTGAAAAGAGCTTGATCCTCACATTCAGATGGGTCTGATTTGATTGGTTCAAACACTGCAGATGCAGCAGAAGATGCAGCAGAAGATGCAGATCCATCCAGAGAGGCGGAGGACTGGAGCTGCTGGGTGACAGCTGCTGGAGGTTCTGCTGTTGGGGTGACAGGTGTGGTGCTCGTCACTTCTAAAATAAAACCAGAAACGTTTCAAACGATGTACGCTCCCAGGAACGAGATAATAACTGTCAGTACTTTACGATCTCTTAGCAGGACTTTGTCCCTTCTGACCTGGCATCATCCGATTGGCTGCAGGAGTCGACGCTGTGGACAGAGACGCTTTAGTGGGAGTGGATAGAGCTGCTTTGGAGACCTGGAGGGTGAAAATCATGACGTTCACGATCAGAAAGATGAATGACAGAAAGCACAAGTTATATAAATATAAATGAAACAAATGGAAGCTCGGGTGAATAAACTGCTCTAGTCCAGGTCTGGATTTAATCTCCAGGATGAGCTAACTCTGTTTTACTGGAAATACGACAGATTACTGAATGCACACAGAACACTGGTAGAACACTGGTAGAACACTGATAGAACACTGATGTCATGTCACCTGTGAGGCAGCAGGGGTCGGCTGGGAGGTAGCTGGTGGTGCTGGGAGGTTCTGGAGGACGTCATCTGGAGGAGGGACGGGTAAAACCACAGGAGAGGCACTGGAGGGGTCCTTATTGACCAACAAAACCTCAATGGGACCAGATGAACTCTTGAGACGGATCTGGTACTTCCTCTGTCCATTCAGAACCTGCATGCAGACACACATCAGTCTGAGACATGAAGGAGACAGGGGAAGGACAGCAGATGGACAGGAGATGGACAGCAGAAGGACAGATCCAGAGACATGACTTACAGCCTCTGGGATGGGCACCTCCAGCTGTGTTCCTACTGGAGCACGGATGGCCAGGAGGGTGTCGCCTACAGGAGAAGGACAGAGGTGAGGAGGGATGGAAAACAGTGAATTCTCTATGAAGACTGAGCAGCTCTTACCTTTAAAAGCTCCACAGAGGTCTTCATGTTTTACATATGCCATAGTTTGAATGTTAAGGCTCCATTAGTAAAGCTGTGAGCAGGAGAACATTTCATCTCCAGGACAGTTAGTCCACTGAGGAGATTAAATAACAGCTGACTCTATCTGGACTAGATCTACCACCAGGAGATGAAAACACACATGTTCAGGAGAAAGAGTCAAAGCACAAGATGTGATTCTAAAGAGCCAAGCTTTAAAAACGCTGCTTCTTATTCCAGTCCTCCCAATCTGCTAAACATCCCACTGGTTCTTATTCCAGTCCTCCCAGTACGTCTAATGACATCATCAGGATTATAAACCTCCTTCCTGAACCAGAGGACGTTAATAAACAGTCTTTACAGCAGGAGGAAAACTCTGAGACCTTTATCTGTAAAAACTGGTGACCCTTTAAAAGACCAGAACACAGAACCTGAACCTGAGCTGGAGCTGGGTTAGAGTTAGAGAGTTATCTACTATGAGCTGGGTTAGAGTTATCTACTATGAGCTGCTGAGGCTGGATGGGTCTACCACTGGTGCTTCTACTACAGGCAGATAAAAAGAACACGTCTCAGTAAATCATGTCTGTAAAGGTTTCATTCAGTCGTCTGGCTGTTTTTCAGGGGATAATAAAACTGGCAGCCGGTCTCATACTGGAGAGAATCTAAAGATGAATGAAGTCACAGCGTTGGCGCTGCTCTCAGAAACATTCATGAACCTGCAAATCCACTAAATATTTTCCATGAACAGGTGAAAGTTGTAGAGCTTTATCAGTCATATGGGTTAGCTCTCCTGAAATAACAGGAAATACAGAAAGAACGTCCCACCAGACATGAAGTTTTTAAACATCAACAGCAGGCACTAGCTTGGTCAAGTCTGACAAAATGATTGAGTGGGAAAAAAATCAGATTCATCAGAATAAATCCGGGACTGATAAATGGTCTGTCCAGTGAAGGATATGGACTGTTGTTGGCGTCATCTGTGACGTTCTTGATGCTCTGCTGGACCCAGACTCTCTGCTGGTCCAGCTCGTGTTCTCGGAGGGCTAGGTCATCCAGCTCAGCCTTCAGATCAATCAGCTTATCGGCTATCTCCCTGGTATTGCAGCCCGGACCAACACCTCTGAACCACAGGAAAAGGAGACGGCTTTAAACATTCATGAACGCGCTGCTTTATTACACATATGCAGATTAATCCTCATTCTTCATAAATATATACACTGAGCGAGCTCTCATTAACCATGGTTCAGCTGATTACTTACAGCTGAGATGGTTTTACTTCAAATCTGAAGATCCTTCAGAGGACAGCAGATGAACTCATCCACAGTTCTTCTTCCTGACTAATTAATACAAACTGACTGTCCTAATACAGACTAATGAACTGCAATGAGCAAAGCTGCTCTGACATGTATTTTTCTAGGACGTTGTAGAGGAACACCTGCAGCAGACAGGCTCTCTTCTGCTATTCAGCTGGTTGTAGGGTGGAGTAGAGTACTGGTTCTTAGCCCAGTGTGGACAGGACTTCCACAGCCTAAACTAGCAAAACCAGATTCTAATCCGTTTCATATGACTTTCAACTCTTCTGTTCATGTCATTTCTCTGCTATTTAGACTCTGGTATGAGAGTCACACGGCAGACATGCACAGAGTAAAATCTACAGATCAATCAGCTCTTCAGTCTCTGGATCTATAATTAATAATAACCGATTGGGGGAGGAAACATGTTTAGTTGTATGGTTTCAGACAGTCCAACCTCTCATAAACTACACAGTTAACACAATTACTGGTTTGTGATTGAGGCCTTGTAGGGTCAGAACTAAACTCCTAAATATGAACATGATTAATTCTGCATGTAGACTGAAACGCTCTCTGGATCAACATTAGAATGAAAATTATATCTGCCTTTAAAAAGAAAATCCTGTAAGACAGCAAATGCAGCCCTGGTGTAATTCTGAGGAGCAACAGTAAAGTCTTACTTCCACTGGATGCTGTTCTTGGACTTCTTCTCAATCAGTCCGATTCCTTCCAGCACATTAGTGATGTCATAGATCCGTCGTTTCTGCCGCACTGCCAAAGTGTCTGCCGCCTGAACCAATGAAAAACACAATCTGTAGCTAAAACACACAGTTGGCTGTATCCGTGCAACCAGAAACTCTAAAGGTTTAAAGCCACTGTAGAGCATTTAATCATCTTAGTGTCCAACAAGCTACAGATATCTACATGCTGATAGTTCAGGCTTCGTCACCTATGGGTGGGCCCCTGGACCTGCTGGATGGTGGTTAATAAACCACCAGTTCATACAACATCATTTTATCCGTCATCATGCAGAACCAACATAAAGACTTCCAGTTGAGTGTGGCAGTGGGAACCAGTCACAGAAACCAGTCCAGTCCTGAAAGCTTCAGTCATCAGCTGCCTTTTACTTTCTCCAACATAGAAACAGCTTCTGTCAGAGCACAGTCTCAGTTTTAAATACTAAAGTAGTTTTTAAAAAAAACAACGTATCTGAAACATCTAACAGATGAATTATAATGATAAACATCTAGATTTACGTCTGTCTCCACAACAAGTTATCCTATATTCAGTCTTATTCTGTGTAGGATGCAGGAATTAATGTAGACAGAGTAAATTAGTTTCATTATTGCCAGCATTCATTAATAACAGCGGAAGGTGTTTTCATAAGGAGGTTGAAATGAGAGTTTAAAAAAAAAACAACAACAACAGTGTTTTATTAGCAGCAAAGTGCAACTATGACTGTGAAGAAGCCGATCTGAGGTCAGTTAGACAGAAACTGCTGTATTATGTGAAGTAGTGGATGATCACACTGCCATCTGTTCACCAGAGGACACAAAACACACACTGACTGCTGGATCAGTCAGCTGTAAACTACAAACTGATAACTCTGGACTTTTATTTTATGGTGTTTAAGGTCATAGCTGAGTCAGCGCTCATTAACCATTACTAACATTAACTGAAAGGTGTGAAAAGATCAATTAGATCTCAACATCTTGCTCAGACTAGATGTAATTACCAAATCCAAATATTTTTTCAAGTTATTTAAGGGACTCTGGTACCAGCTGACAACAAGTAGGATGGCAGTTTTAGAGAGTTAATGTAGTATCTAAAGAGTTAAAAACATGGATAATGAATGCAGATCATCTTATTTAATGTGTTTCTAATGTATTATCGAAAGAGCTAATAATGGATAGTGAATGCAGATAAATTAATTTGTTTCTAATGTAATATCTGAAGAATTAATAATGGATAGTGAATGCAGATCATCTTATTTAATGATTGTAGTGAATGCAGATAATTTAATGTGTTTCTAAACACCATCGCTGGAAATAAATGCTTTCTCACTAACTATTGTAAACGCAGTGAATGCATGGCGTTAAGTGACAGAGGCGTTATCAATCAGAAAGGACTGTTCATGTGTGAACATTTAGCAGTTAGCTCGGAAGGAACGACAAAAGCTGACCCACTTTATAAACTTAGGATCTGCAGGGGACACAGTCTGAAAAATTGTTCTCAGAGTTCAACCTGAGCCTTTATTCGGCTCCCCGCTGCTCCAAGAAACGGGTAAACGAAGAGACACAGAATTTAACGGGACTTTAGAAGTGGTCCTGGAGTATTAAAAGTACAAAGTAAAGCGATATCTCCATTCAAATAAGCCTGTCAGAGAGCTAGCGTTATCTCCATTCACACAGCTAGGCTAAGAGGCTAGGCTAACAGGCTAGCAGCAGTAACCCACCGACAGCGGGCTAACTGACATGTCGCACAGCTAGGCTAGGCTAAAAGGCTATGCTAACAGGCTAGCGGCAGTAACCCACAGACAGCGGGCTAACTGACATGTGCTAGCTAACAACAAAGCTCACCGCCTTCAGGTCCAGAACTCCGTCCTTCGCCTCCTGCAGTAAAGTCACAAACTTGGTGGTGAGCAGTCCCAGGCTCTTCTCGTGTCTGCTGGGGGTCTGCGGCTGCAGGGAGTCCCCCACAACTCCCAGATCGCCCCTGTTACTGGCCGCCTCCAGCTCCATCATCACCCAGGACCAGCTCCTGACTTCCCCCCTGCCTCCCCGACCAGATCCGAGCCAGCGAGCCCCAGGAGAGCACGTCCCGCCGCCGTAGTGAGATAAAAAGAAGGCCGGGTCGGTGCTGCGGCCTGGTTTCCTCCAGATTTTTACACCAAACCGAGCTGAACGGCCTGGTTCTCTCCAGATACCCACCAAACCGAGCTGAAAGCTGAGTTCGGGGATTCAATGAGCGGAGAGCCGTTGGCCACGCGAGGTATGACGGGACGGTTAACGGAAGAGGGAGCGTCTGCAAACACTCAGCCCGGATAAGAGCGTTTAACGAAACAAAGAAGTACTTCTGGAGGTCAATAATTACTCTGTAGTCCACCTATTAATTATATATTAATTAAAGGTTCTCATGGAGTAATACTCAGACATTAAATTTATTTTAAAGCCTTTAAATAAGGCTTTATCTGGTTTACATAAAGAAGTACTATTTGTACACGATCCCTTACTGACTCAAACTTGAAGAAAACACACCCACGCGCAAAAAACCATACGCGCTTACGTGCATCTCGCGCGTGCGTGATCGGCAACAAATATCATAAATATTTATTTTTTAAAAAAATCACTGAGTTTATCTTTGCTTGCTTTAGGTTCTGACTGGATTCATGAGTCAAAAGAATATTTTTATCACGTATGTGGTGATTATTTTTCACTATCCTGTACCATCACGATAGAAGCTACGAAACAGTAACAACAACGACAATGACAATAATAATAATAATAATAATAATAATAATAATAATAATAATAATAATAATAATAATAATAATAATAATAATAATAATAATAATAACAACAACAACAATGAAACACTAACATTACGAGGATACAAAATACTATTGAAAAAATGTTTTGCTTTATGATTAAATTTTGATTCTCCTTCTTTATACTACTACCACTACTACTACTACTACTACTACTAATACCATTAATGCCACTACTACTACCAATACTATTACTGCTAATACCACTGCTACTACTACCACTATTAATACTACTAATACCACTACTACTACTGCTACTACTACTACTACTAATATTACTACTACTACTACCAAAAGTAGCAATAGTAGTAGTAGAATTAAAAATAATAACAGTTGAAAAAGTCATTGTGTTAACTAAAAATAATGATTAAGATTATTAATAAAATAAAAATATTTCCCCTATTTTCTTTCTTCTTTGTATTATTAGTATTAATGATCAAAATAAGGATCATTATTATTATTGAAAATTTTTATATTGTTATTTTAAAAAATTACTTCAAATAAAGAATATTTTATTGCTATTATGAGTTATAATTTTTCATATAAAATTTCTTAAAATAATTCATTGTTTTTTGTACTTTTCATATTTAATAACAGCATGCTGAGTCAGTGTTTTCTGTAGTTACTGTATAATAAAATAAATAAAATAAAACAAGTTAGCATTCAGAAATATAGATTGTATGATACATTTATTGATTATTATATATTTCTTTATTATACAATCTATAATAATCTATTTATTTACACTCTGTAATACATGCATTGGTTATTTATTTATTTATTTATAGTCTATAATAAAGGCATTAATTATTGTTATTTACAGCCTATAATAAATACATTTATTATTATTTATTTCTTTATCAAAAAGTCTATAATAAATGTATTTATTTATTTGCAGTCTATAATAAATGCATTGATTATTATTTATTTACAGTCTATAATAAATGTATTTTTCTTTATTTACAGTCTATAATAAATATATTTATTAATATTTATTTCTTTATTATACAGTCTATAATAAATGTATTTTTCTTTATTTACTGTCTATAATAAATGTATTTTTTATTTACAGTCTATAATAAATATATTTTTATTTATTTACAGTCTATAATAAATGTATTTATTTCTTTATCATACAGTGTATAATAAATGTATTTTATTTATTTGCAGTCTATAATAAATGCATTTTTTTATTTACAGTCTATAATAAATATATTTTTGTTTATTTATAGTCTATAATAAATGTATTTTTATTTATTTACAGGGTCTGTTCATAAACTTCATCAGCGTCTTTGAGTTTTTGGAAAAGCGCTTTATAAATAAAATTTATTATTATTATTATTATTATTATTATTATTATTATAAACTATCCAGTAGTAACGGTTTACTCCAGCAGGGGGCGCTAATGGCATGGAAACAAACCGCTCTGGTCAATATGAGCGCTGAGGTCGGCAGATTCGTGGCTTTTTGATTTTGATTTGTATGTCAAATTCAAAATCTCAAATAAGTGATTAGTTGGAATGTGACACTTATTAAAGGATTATATGTATTTCATAGCAGTTTTACACACAATAGAATATATAAGGATAAAGTGCTGAGCCTCTGTGGTGAAAGTGCTCCTGCGGACACACAGCTGCATTTCTTGCGGTCAGCTGACCAACACTCCGCTAGCTCTGCTAACAGGAAGTACCGTTCCTGCTTTCACTCATTCTCAGGTAAATCTGCCTTCTAATGAGGGTTTTTATCTATTCCAGAAGGTAAATCTGCCTCTTAATGAGGGGTTTATCTATTCCAGAATAAAGTGTGGTCAGCTAGACGCGTCCAAGACAGAGTGTGTCTTAAAATATAGATTTTAGCTTAGCCTAGCCTAGCTGCTAACGTTGAGCTAATTCAACAATAAAAGTAATTAAATTACAGTCAGCTGCTAAGTAAAGCATAATTACTGCAGTAAATGTAATAATCTTTAATCATTTATTAAGACGGGTTGGTCTTTGTTGCTGTTTGTAAAAACTATTTTTGTTGTTGGAATGTTAACTATTATTTATCATTATTTGTACACAGTAAATACTGTTTTTAGTATTGTAGATTAAGTATTATTTATCATTATTTCTACACAGTAAATACTGTTTTTAGTGTTGTAGATTAACTATTTATCATTATTTCTACACAGTAAATACTGTTTTTAGTGTTGTACATTAACTATTATTTAGCACAATTTCTACACAGTAAATACTGTTTTTAGTGTTGTACATTAACTATTATTTAGCACAATTTCTACACAGACTCACAGTCTGTGGTTTCTATTTCTCAGCTAACTATGAAGAAGTACAAAGGCAAAGCCTCCAGTGCTGCTGAGAAGGAGTTTGTGTTTGAGTTCAGGGCAGGTAAACACACCTGTGTCCTCAGAGTTCCTCTTCAGGTTCCTGTTCAGGAGAACATCAGAGACCTTCATGGACGCCTGATGCTGCTGCACAGAATCCCCTGCTACATAGAAGATGGTGAAGCTCTTCATCACATTACAGCAGAAACTGATGCAATAGAAATATTCCTGGTTCTAATATTAACAGTGATATTATATTATATTATGTTATGTTATGTTATGTTATGTTATGTTATGTTATGTTATGTTATATTATATTATATCATATTATATTATATCATATTATATTATGTTATGTTATATTATATATTAACAGGACTTTTCTGTGACCTAGATATATATTATTAATATTGCAGGGGGTGTATTTTGCCTGGAATAATGTAGCTGTTGTCCAAACTAGAGCTGAAAGATTAGTTGAAAATAATTAATTTGGGATTTTTATGACAAATATTGCATTTGTGATACATTTTTTAAAGTCAGACTGTTTAATCAATTCCAAACCTGTGATGGAGGAAAATTTTTTTTTATTTTTATATATATATATATATATATATATATATATATATATATATATATATATATATATATATATATATACATATATGAATAAAATTTTTTTTTTTTTTCTTCCTTGGGTCACACTGTTGATGGTGTCTCATTTTTTAAATCCTCCATCACATATATATCTACCAGTAGATCCATTTAGCCCTTTTCTGGACCTATTTAGTTCTATTCTAGACCCATTTAGCCTGATTCTAGACAGAAAGGAACACAAATTAAACACTACATTTAATGCATCTAAAATATTTTTTGTTTTAGAGCAATTTTTTTTCCATGCTGCATTTTAAATTTAAATTCCTGACATCATTTCTCACCACGTCTTCCTGGGAAGGAGGCAGCATGCTCCACCAAACCCAGTTGATCCATTAGTCCCATACCCAGTAGATCCATTAGTGCCAAACCCAGTAGATCCATTAGTACCAAACCTAGTAGATCCATTAGTCCCAAAACCAGTAGATCCATTAGTCCCAAACCCAGTAGATCCATTAGTGCCAAACCCAGTAGATCCAGTAGATCCATTAGTACCAAACCTAGTAGATCCATTAGATCCATTTCTACCAAAACCAGTAGATCTAGTAGATCCAGTGTATTTAACTCACTGTGCTGCTCGATTTCCCCATAGATGAGCATCCTGTTTCTAATGATGAGGTTTTGTTAATAATAATAATAATAATAATAATATAAATTATGATGAGTTTTTGCTGTTTCTCCTCCCATAGAGCTGAGAACTTCGCTGTCCAGCTTCATCGAGAAGGAAACCATCCAGGATTATGACAGCAAGGCAGAGCTGGCCCTGCAGAGACTCACAGCTGGAGATGTAGACGTGAACCAGCTCACCAACGCATGGACCAGGTCTTATGTGGAGGTGGAGAAACGTTTCAGCATGTTATAAACTAACGTCAGTCTTTATTAATCATAGATATATTATACAGATATATTAATAAATTATCTATCTATATAACACATATATCACTATGAATTATTGTCAGTCTTTATTAATTATAGATATATAGCTATATTAATTATCTATATCGATCTATATAACATACATCACTATGAACTATTGTCAGTCTTTATTAATTATAGATATAACACATATATTGCTATAAACTATCGTGGGAGGCTCTTTCCAGATGTTTTGGGGTCCATTTATCTGAATTTATCCATAATGTTTACATTCATAAATGAGGTGTCCATGGGACCTGTAGATTTACTGTGTGTCCTTGTTGTGTTTATGACTTTACTACGGTGGCCGAGGGGTGCAAACGCAGCACAAAAACAGAACGCCCTGCAAGAGACAAAAACACCTACAAAAAATAAATGCTGCAAGATAGAAAACACCTACAAAAGAGAAATGCTGCAGGAGACATAACACCTACCAAAATGAAACGCACTTCACAACAGAAACAGACCACAAAACAGAAACGCATTCCAAAACAGAAATGCACTGCAAAACAGAAACGCGCCACAAATAGGATAACACAATGGAGGGGATTCCACAACGGAAGTGCTCCAGGTCACTAGATGGCAGAGCTGAGTTTCAACACCAGAAACAGACAACGAGTGAATAAGAAAGTTGAAGTTGAAGTTGGAGGGAGAGACTACTTGAAAAGGTATATTTTCTCTTTCCTACGTTTTTACGTGTCTCTCATATGTTGCTGTGAAAATACTTGTGTAGGTATAGTTGATTTACATAGCTGATTTTAGTGGGGTTGAGATTGTGAGTACTGTAACTAACACTATGGGACACACCAGGTGTGTGTGTTGCATTCATTTTAGTTTACATTCATTTAATTTAATCACTTTATGTGTATTTGAAGCAGTCCACAATTATCAATGCTTCTCTTCTAGGCTGCCATGTCCCATGTGTGAGTCGTCCAGGTACCTTGTTAAATACCTGGTGTGTTCCAGAAATTAATGTTTGTTACAGTAACGTTAACACTACAAATTCACTTCTCACAACCCCAAGCCCACTAAAATCAGCTGTGTAAATCAGCAAAACCTACACAAGTATTTTCACAGCAGCATCTGAGGGCCACATGTAAAAACTTAGGAAAGAGAAAAGTATACGTTTTCAAGTTGTCTCTCCAATTTCAGTAAGATTTAAACAACTTCAAGCCGTGTATTAGACCACTCTAAGCCACAAGTTGGAGTGGGAAAACCACGGCAAGCTGTGGATCAGGAACACCAGGACAAGCTGTGGATCAGGAACACCAGGACAAGCTGTGGATCAGGAAGACCAGGACAAGCTGCGGATCAGGAACACCAGGACAAGCTGTGGATCAGGAAGACCAGGACAAGCCGCGGATCAGGAACACCAGGACAAGCTGTGGATCAGGAACACCAGGACAAGCTGTGGATCAGGAACACCAGGACAAGCTGCGGATCAGGAACACCAGGACAAGCTGTGGATCAGGAACACCAGGACAAGCTTTGAATCAGGAACACCAGGACAAGCTGTGGATCAGGAACACCAGGACAAGCTGCGGATCAGGAACACCAGGACAAGCTGTGGATCAGGAACACCAGGACAAGCTGTGGATCAGGAACACCAGGACAAGCTGTGGACTGGGAACACTACAAGGTGCAGCAGAGAGGTGTCACTCCATGGAGTGGTGTTACTCCACAGAGGGCCCTACAGCTCCCTAGTGGCTCCAACTTGTTTAATCCGCCTATACCATGGTCCCAGAAAACTGAAAACATTAAAACAAATATTGAATGATTTTTCTAAACTTGCTAAATGTGCTTAAGTATAGGAACATTTCTTTGTTGTTCTACTACTTTTGTTTTTAGGTGTTAGCAAAAAATGTCAAGAGAAATAGAGAGGCCCCATAATGTTTTTTTTAATTCACAACCCAAAAAACATCTTTTTTTTTTGCAGGTGTTTTGTCTCTTGAACCATTTATCTTTTGTGTGTTTCTATTTCGTAGTGCGTTTCTGTTTGCAGTGCGTTCCTGTTTGCAGTCCGTTTCTGTTGTGAAGTGCGTTTCATTTTGGTAGGTGTTATGTCTCCTGCAGCATTTCTCTTTGTAGGTGTTTTCTATCTTGCAGCATTTATTTTTTGTAGGTGTTTTTGTCTCTTGCAGGGCGTTCTGTTTTTGTGCTGCGTTTGCACTCCTCGGCCACCGTACTTTACGTCCATCTGTGGATATTTCAGACAACAGTATCTATACTTTTCATAATAACGTAATTCTGTTGTGGAAAGTAATGTCAGATGCAGAAGTAGTTAGAGATGATCTAGATACAGGCAGTTTGTTTGACTGGCTCTGATGTGGGCTGAGAGCTGAAATTATTATTGTTATTATTATTATATTATACACTACACCATTAAAACCACCTGGCTGCTCTTACCTAACAAACAGTTCTCACCTGTCCAGACCTGGACATGGACCTGGGGATGTCCTGTAGAGTCTGGATGTGAGCTGGGCTTGTTGTTGATCCTGTAGATGCTGGATCAGCTCTATGTCGTGTTCTTTGAGCCCTTTCTAAGCAGTGTTTGGGGTGTGTTGCCCCACTGGTGGAGACTGTAGATGTTTAGGTGGATATCCAACCTGTACATGAGTCTTCCCAGCAGAACGTTGCTCTGTAACCAGATAACCGACGTGTTTACTTCATGTCTGTGGTATTCAGCTTATTTCTGACTATCAAAGCAACATTTCTTGATTCCATGTACAGATTTCTAAAATCGCGTTGGAGGATATTTCTGTGGAAAGTATCTATTACTAATATGGACAGCACGTTTCATACTTGGTAGGTGTTGGAAGAGGTTAATTTGAGATGCTGGCTGCTGATCATATAGCCACTACTATCACAGCAGAGGGATCAGAAGCGTCCTCGAACGCTCCCGCAAACTTTGGGGCCGTCACGGATCATTAAAGTCATCTAAACTGAAGCAGTGCATCTGCAAATTGATTATTCATGAGTTTCTGAGAAAAAAATCTCATTCCATGAACCGCATGCTGCGTTTCATGTCTCACTCATTTCCTGGGTTCCACTTTGATGCGTTTCTACTAGAGATCCAATATGTGGCGGCGCATGGAGTCATCACTTTTAAGTTATAGATCTATACCAAACAGAACCAAACTCTATGGCTTTCTAATGAAATCTATATGGTCTGTTCACGGGAACATTTCTCTCCTGTTTCCTCATTAAAGCAGGTCAATCAGATGATTTGGTTTTAAACGTTAAAGTTCAGAAGTCTAAACTCTGCTCAGGTATTTATGAAAACACTGCACTAGGACATCTAGAACAGACTGCAAGTTAACATTTTACTGCAGTCATACAGAAATACTCATGGAAGCTTTCCAGAGAGCTCGTATAAATAGAGGAGTTTCAGGGTCTGAATTCTGTCCGTTGCTTCTCTAGTTATGGATGGAGGACATCAGCTGCCCTGGAGTTTAGACCAAAACACTGAAACTGTGGTGAGCTGTGTTATGACTGCTTTTAGTCTCCCCCAGAAATGTGCTTTTTACACTTTTTTACACATCAGATCCTGACTGAATAACAGCTGGTGCTTCAGGGACGTGTTTGGTTTCATTCATTAAAGCAGCTGTAGAATAAGTCATTTACTGCAATGCTTGGATTTAAAATCTGTTTTGTTTTAGACTACGTTGGAGCACGCTCGGCCTGAAGAGCCCAGCTGGGACGAGGACTTTGCTGATGTTTACCATGAGCTAATCCACTCACCTGCCTCAGATACTCTCCTCAACCTGGAGCACAACTACTTCGTTAGCATCTCTGAGCTCATTAGTGAGAGAGATATGGAGATTAAGAAGCTACAGGAGAGGTTGGTGGCAGGGATTATTGCCAGAACTTGGATTTCTCACCTGTCTTTGTTTATTGCTAAATTTGTACTTCAACTGTTGCCATTCATTTTTAACCCTCAGGTCCTGTAACCCCTATTAGAATAGAATAGAATAGAATAGAATTATTTTATTTATATGTAACTGTACCAATACACAAACACCACCAGTTTAGGATTTTTACTACCGATGAGGAAACCTCTGAGAATGAATGTTTGTTCAGATATTTAATAACTCTGAAGACCTGTATGTTGTAGTCATGGTAGTGAAATATCTCTGTTCCAGTTTTTACTAAACTACAGTAAGCTTTGTTTTGGTAAATCAGTCATTGTTTAGATGATCTTAATATCTGGTAGGTCTTAGTTTCCTGCTGTGGTTGGAGATATCAGAGCATCTAATTTCTCTCATGTTTAAATATTCAAATGTATTTTCCCATCTGTCTAAAAAAATCGACCAACACATTCCTGTCTGGTAGGCAAGCAGCAGAAATGGACAAAGTGATGCATGAGCTGGGGAATACTCTGAGTGACCAGGATGTGAATGCAGTCGCCTCTCAACACTTTGATGCTCAGCAGGTAAAAGAAGCCAGAGAATCTGGAGTTTCAAAAACATGATCCATCTAAAAGCAGGTGTTCCCTGATCCCACTGCAGAGCTAAAGTTATTTCATCTCTCACATTCAGTCTGTCATTTTTCCACTGAAGGTTTCCAAACAGCCCTAGCATGCCGATGAAAAGCTGTTCTCTGTCATATTAAAGGTCCTCAGTGTCTCCTTCAACAGGTCCTGGAGAACAAGTGGGCCAGCGAGCTGAAGCAGGTGACCGGCATCCAGAAGCAGGAGTACCAGGAGTGGGTCATCAAACTGCATCAGGACCTGCAGAAGTCCACCAACAGCAGCAAAATCAAGTGAGTTCATCTGCATGTACTAGAGTTAGACCATGTGTTAGTGTTGGTATGTGCACACGTATGCTACATGTAGGTCTGTTAACTAAAGATAAAGAACCCTGAGGAACATAAAGCCAGGTGCTGACTGACAGTGATCTAAACTAAATCATCTTGGACATGGACCTGGTAATGATCTGTGGTGTCTGGATGTGAACCGGGCTTCTTGTTGATCCTCAGCGCTGAGGCTTCAGTACAGCGTGAGTTTGTTTCTGCAGAGATTAAGAGTTAGAGTCAGCTGATGCTTAAATCCGTGCACGTTTGCACACTGTTAAAATAGGTTGATTAAAAGACACCACAGACCAGGAAGGAACACAAACTGAGATCCAGGGAGCCAAGCAGCAGAACCTTCATGATGACTAGAACATAAATACCATCTCTCCTTCAGCCGGACCTTTCATGGAGGACAAACTGACCCTTTTCTAAGTAAATATGAACCAAAACATCAGATAGAATTCAGGCTGGAGTTTAGATTTTTCTGGAAGTGTCTGTTCATTTTAGGAGGTGGATTAATTAAAATAAATAGGTTAGTGTGTCATGTCAATAAGAAACATTTTCATCGTCTTGTGTTTGATTTTTGAACCAGAGTTAGTCCTGATAAATCATGAACTCTCCTCAGAATCACTGCAGAACTGTGGCCCATTTATCCTGTTTAATGAGAAAATGCTCCCTGGTGGGAGAGTTTATCCTCTAAAGAATGTTTTACTATTAAAGAATAAAATCTAATTCTGTTGTCTCATTGTCTTGAAATAAAACTATTCAACAAACTCCCCTGAACATCCAACCAGCCGTCAGTTCCTCAGTTTAAAAAGCTTTAAAACTTTCTGTGCAGACTGGAATTCATATAACACTGGACAATTTGTATGTTCATGTATGTATATTTTTGTGTATGTCTGCTTGTATTTATATGTTATATTTTATATATGAATCATGCTTCAATTGCATTCCCTATAAATACTGTTGTTTATTTCTTATATTGTCTGTAAAGCACTTTATAACTGTGGTTTAGAAAAGCTCTATAGGAATAAAGTTCATTATTATTATTATTATTATTATTATTATTATTATTATTATTATTATTATTATTATTACTGTTATTATTGTTGTTATTATTATTCAGGTTCTGTGAGTTCTCTGTTGTTGGATAAAATGTCCTACACCTCTAAAGTAAATACTGTTAACTAGGCGTGGTTGTACTGCATCTGATAAATGTCTTTATTTATTGTTGGTTCCAGTGAGGAGATTAAAGTTCAGCCCAGCCAGCTGTCAGAAGCTGCAGATTCTGGGTCCAGGCTGTTTGAGGAGCAACCTCAGCTGGAGGAGAGCTTCACCATCCACCTGGGTACTTCACTGCCATTCCTGCGGGACACCTGGTTGTCAAACCACTGCTATTATTAAACTATTATTATTCTTTATTGGACCAGGAGCACAGCTGAAGACGATGCACAACCTGCGGCTGGTCCGAGCAGACGTTCTGGACTTCTGTAAACACCGGAGACACGGCAGCAGCGGAGCTAAGCTACGACGGCTACAAACAGCTCTGTCCCTTTACTCCTCATCCCTCTGTGGTCTGGTGCTGCTGGTGGACAACAGGGTCAACTCCTACAGCGGCATCAAGAGAGGTCAGGCTGGAACATCTGGTTTTATGGGGATGATGAGGGTCCATCCTAGCAGCTTCCTGCTGTGTTTACAGGTTCTGCTTCGTGATATTTTAGAACAATAAATGGAACGTTTATATTCAGTTCTGCTGATGGCTCACTCTTGTTGTCTCTCACTTTTACTGGGAGAATAACACTTCAATGAATGCCCAGCCCCTCAGTTCACCTTTTATGTATTATTTTGTGTATCAGATACAGAGATGGGAGATGTAAGGTCAGTTTTTACTCATCATTTCATCCATGGCCTCTTCTGTTTCTGACCCCCAGACTTTGCTACTGTGGCGAAGGAGTGCACGGACTTCCACTTCCAGTGTCTAGAGGAGCAGCTGGAGGAGGTTCAGCAGGTGGTGCTGTATGCAAGAGCCCAGAGGAGCAGCAAGCAGAAGGACCAGCCTGGTTAGACCTTTAGGAAGAGAGAAGAACCAGCCTGGTTAGACCTTTAGTAGAGAAGAACCAGCCTGGTTAGACCTTTAGTAGAGAGAAGGACCAGCCTGGTTAGACCTTTAGTAGAGAAGAACCAGCCTGGTTAGACCTTTAGTAGAGAAGAACCAGCCTGGTTAGACCTTTAGTAGAGAAGAACCAGCCTGGTTAGACCTTTAGTAGAGAAGAACCAGCCTGGTTAGACCTTTAGTAGAGAAGAACCAGCCTGGTTAGACCTTTAGTAGAGAAGAACCAGCCTGGTTAGACCTTTAGTAGAGAAGAACCAGCCTGGTTAGACCTTTAGTAGAGAAGAACCAGCCTGGTTAGACCTTTAGTAGAGAGAAGGACCAGCCTGATTAGACCTTTAGTAGAGAAGAACCAGCCTGGTTAGACCTTTAGTAGAGAAGAACCAGCCTGGTTAGACCTTTAGTAGAGAAGAACCAGCCTGGTTAGACCTTTAGTAGAGAAGAACCAGCCTGGTTAGACCTTTAGTAGAGAAGAACCAGCCTGGTTAGACCTTTAGTAGAGAGAAGGACCAGCCTGGTTAGACCTTTAGTAGAGAAGAACCAGCCTGGTTAGACCTTTAGTAGAGAGAAAGACCAGCCTGGTTAGACCTTTAGTAGAGAAGAACCAGCCTGGTTAGACCTTTAGTAGAGAAGAACCAGCCTGGTTAGACCTTTAGTAGAGAAGGACCAGCCTGGTTAGACCTTTAGTAGAGAAGAACCAGCCTGGTTAGACCTTTAGTAGAGAGAAGGACCAGCCTGGTTAGACCTTTAGTAGAGAAGAACCAGCCTGGTTAGACCTTTAGTAGAGAAGAACCAGCCTGGTTAGACCTTTAGTAGAGAAGAACCCGCCTGGTTAGACCTTTAGTAGAGAGAAGGACCAGCCTGGTTAGACCTTTAGTAGAGAAGAACCAGCCTGGTTAGACCTTTAGTAGAGAAGGACCAGCCTGGTTAGACCTTTAGTAGAGAAGAACCAGCCTGGTTAGACCTTTAGTAGAGAGAAAGACCAGCCTGGTTAGACCTTTAGTAGAGAAGAACCAGCCTGGTTAGACCTTTAGTAGAGAGAAAGACCAGCCTGGTTAGACCTTTAGTAGAGAGAAGAACCAGCCTGGTTAGACCTTTAGTAGAGAGAAGAACCAGCCTGGTTAGACCTTTAGTAGAGAGAAGAACCAGCCTGGTTAGACCTTTAGTAGAGAAGGACCAGCCTGGTTAGACCTTTAGTAGAGAAGAACCAGCCTGGTTAGACCTTTAGTAGAGAGAAGAACCAGCCTGGTTAGACCTTTAGTAGAGAAGAACCAGCCTGGTTAGACCTTTAGTAGAGAAGAACCCGCCTGGTTAGACCTTTAGTAGAGAGAAGGACCAGCCTGGTTAGACCTTTAGTAGAGAGAAAGACCAGCCTGGTTAGACCTTTAGTAGAGAAGAACCAGCCTGGTTAGACCTTTAGTAGAGAAGGACCAGCCTGGTTAGACCTTTAGTAGAGAAGAACCAGCCTGGTTAGACCTTTAGTAGAGAGAAAGACCAGCCTGGTTAGACCTTTAGTAGAGAAGAACCAGCCTGGTTAGACCTTTAGTAGAGAAGAACCAGCCTGGTTAGACCTTTAGTAGAGAAGAACCCGCCTGGTTAGACCTTTAGTAGAGAGAAGGACCAGCCTGGTTAGACCTTTAGTAGAGAGAAGAACCAGCCTGGTTAGACCTTTAGTAGAGAAGAACCAGCCTGGTTAGACCTTTAGTAGAGAAGGACCAGCCTGGTTAGACCTTTAGTAGAGAAGAACCAGCCTGGTTAGACCTTTAGTAGAGAGAAAGACCAGCCTGGTTAGACCTTTAGTAGAGAGAAGAACCAGCCTGGTTAGACCTTTAGTAGAGAGAAGAACCAGCCTGGTTAGACCTTTAGTAGAGAAGAACCAGCCTGGTTAGACCTTTAGTAGAGAAGAACCAGCCTGGTTAGACCTTTAGTAGAGAAGAACCAGCCTGGTTAGACCTTTAGTAGAGAAGAACCAGCCTGGTTAGACCTTTAGTAGAGAAGAACCAGCCTGGTTAGACCTTTAGTAGAGAGAACAACCACCGTGCTTAGACCTTTAGTAAAGAGAAGGACCAGACTAAGCTTCAGACCAGCTGGCAGCCTAGACACTGACAGAATTTCACAGAACTGATTCTTCCAGACAGCTTCGGGGTCTACAGCTGTTTTTTTAATTGTAAAATACTAAACTAATATTGATATTAATTGCCTTATTTAGGCAGATCTACATGGTGTAAATTTTAGTTGTTTATCTATAAAACATGCTCAGTTCCAGATTTACCTATAACTGACCTGAGCTGATGTTCAGGAAAACAAGAAAAGCATCTTTAATTCTTATTTTCATACCAGAATCTTGACAGTTTCATTCAAACTGAAACCTACAGCTGAGTGTGAAGGTGTGGAGGAACATTGAAAATAATAAACCTTCTGTAGCAGTGGTTTATGGTTCAGAATTGCAGGTAGAAACAGTCCTGCTACTGGACTGATAATAATAATAACCATGGACCAGCCCTACACGATGTTTTATTCAATATTTTTGCATGCTTGCATACATTTTAGTTTAATTTTGCATCTTTGTTTTCTTGCAGAGATTCCAAGGAATGGAGGTGATGATAAGAGTAAAAATGTTGAGAGAAATCCTTCTAATATCTTACCAGGTGATGGTTATTCCCACACTCTGCTCTTTTAGTGTTGATATTTCCTCCTACTCACCTGTTTACAGGACTCTGTAGGTGTGCATTAGCTTTTAGGACATTCATTCCTAAAATCCCACTGATTGATGCATCACACGTTATTAAGCGTGGTTTTTCAGCGTACTTCCTTTCATGTTTTTTCCTCTCTGTTTTTAAATTCTTCTGCCGTTTCTCCCTCCAGGTGAGTTCTACATCTCACGCCACTCCAACCTGTCAGAGGTCCACGTCATCTTCCACCTGTGTGTGGACGATAACGTCCGCTCGGGGAACATCACGGCCAGAGACCCGGCTATCATGGGTCTGAGGAACATCCTGAAGGTCTGCTGCACTCATGACATCACCACGGTAACCGTCCCTCTGCTGCTGGTCCACGACATGTCAGAGGTAGGAGTTACTCTATCTTCTAAATAAAGGGACTGTTTCTCCATCTGACTGGGATATAGAGTAATATACTAACCTGATATCTCCAGGGAATAAATAAATAAAGTTCAGTGATTCTCAGATGTTTGTTCAGACGTTGTTTAGGAACAGTCAGTTAGCTCCAACACTTCTATCTCCCTAAACTATACGAGCTAACTGGACCACTTTGCCCAGATCAGAAACCTTGTAAATAGATGTAAATAGTTAATTCTGAGTACAGAACATAAAAGGGTAAATGTTTGAGTTGGACAGAGTGGCTGTTTGGCCGTCAAACACTTGAAGAGATTAGGAAACGGTTGTAGGAACCATGCGTAGCTCTGGATTGGATTTAGTGGAATTTAAACAGAATTCAGTAGAGAATGGATCATCAGTGATGAAAATAAATGAACATTAACACACTATTACCACATTAATCGTTTTAATCATTTAATTTAGCAGGAGTGGTTTTAATTAACAGGACTGTGGTCGTTCATCAGACCATAAACACAGGAGGGATTCCAGTTTACGTCCTTTTCCTGTTTTATGTCTGAAGTTTTCCTGTCAGGTAATAAAAGGTTAAAGAAACTAGAAATACAGCGACTCTGATGTCAGTTTTTGGGTGAACATTTTTCCCTATTTCACAGTTTTGTGTTCTCTAGTTAGTTTAGTAATCAGGCTCAGCTATAGATGAGGATTGATTGATTGATTGATTGATTGATTGATTGATTGATTGATTGATTGATTGATTGATTGATTGATTGATTGATTGATTGATTGATTGATTGATTGATTGATTGATTGATTGATTGATGATCAGTGACTTCAGCAGCTCTTGAATCCTCTTTCCGTATTCTTCTAACTGCTCTAGTCTTGTGCTCGTGTGTTAAAACCTGTTTGCCGTACGAGTTTGTTTGATCGCTCAGGGAAACCTCTCCTTTCATTCTGCCTCTACTTGTTTCTGCTCCGTCAGACTCTTCAGTCTAAATTGAACGTTTTCAGGTCAGCAGCAGGTTTTTATGTAGAGCTGCACACTCAGAAGGCCTTCAGTGACTGATGGAGTCGGATGAAGCAGAATTTATTCCAATCTCTGGTTAAAGCAAAGTGTTTTTATTTCCTTTATATCTAAAAATGGGAAAATATGTCTGTATTGATCCACTGAAAATGAATAGAAACATAATTTTCTTTCTTTCAGTCACAGTAGCTGCCCTGTGTCTGTTGTTTAAATGAGTAAAATAACTAAAAAAAACAGAATGAACTGAGGAGTAGATTCTCTCCCAGCCTGTCTGGAGAGCTTCATGCCACGACATGCCCTCTGCCGCTCTTCTGTCTAATCAGGACCGTTTTGTTTACACAACCAAAGTCTTCCGACTTCTGAAGCCTCGGGAACCAGAGTATCTTTAATTGATGGCTTCTGGTTCCAAACTTTCCATCTGTCAGCATCTTTTCAGAGAGACCAGCCTGTTCCAGTGTTTAAATGGCTGCAATTTGTCTACATGAGCTGCAGACCACAGTCATAACACAACAGGGCTGTTCTGGTATTTTTAGACGTTCCTTTTGTTTGAGAACATCTGAGGGAAAAAGAGCACAGAAGAATTGTTTAATGATGATATAATACATGTTTAAAAGCGTGTGGAGAGGAAAGTTTACAAAGACTCTTCCACAGTTTGACTAAACTTTAGCTGCCGATGCCTTTATTCCTGCTTCACTGCTGCTGCGGCGACGCCCAGATCAGAGCTGGAGGAATGTTTCAGAGATCTGGTGCTCCATTCTAGGCAGTTTATCTGGAGGCTTAATGGTTAGCGATGGACGCCGTGGGTCTGAACATGAACCTCCTGGGCAGTTTGGAGAACGGGTCAAAACCTTGGGCTCCTTATTTTGTTCCTGGAGCTGTTAGAGGTTTTAGTGGTATGTGAGGCTTTAGGAACTATGGGAAGTCAGTAATTGGGTGGTAGGTGTCCAAAGTCTGTCCACATGGAGGACTACGGTGTCCCAGCAGAATATTCCAATGAAAAGATCAACGTTCTTCACCAGTCAGGTGTTCCAGGGTTGTGGCTGAATGGCGTCTTTGCTTTTGATTAAATTCCATCAGTTCTACATTTGGACGTGTGGAGTTTCCTCCCCGGGCTGCACAGTGGTTCAGTGGTTAGCACTGTCACCCTGCAGCTAGAAGATGCCCGGTTCATGTCCCGAACTTCCTGGGATCTTCCTGCATGGAGTCTCCATGTTCTCCTGTACATATGTGGATTTTCTCCAGGTTCTCCAGCTTCCTCCCACAGTCCAGAAACATGCTGAGGTTGATTGGTGATTCTAAACTGTCTGTAGGTGTGAATGTGAGTGTGATTATTTGTCTCTGTGTGTAGCCCTGTGATAGACTGTTACCTGTCCAGGTGTTCCCTGTCTTCACCCTCAGTCAGCTGGGATAAACTCCAGCCCCCCACTAATGAGGATTAAATGATGGATGGATGGAGCTTCCTCCTGGCTGTCTATCCAGAGGTTCTGTCCGTCCAGAGGTTCTGTCTATCCAGAGGTTCTGTCCATCCAGAGGTTCTGTCTATCCAGAGGTTCTGTCTATCCAGAGGTTCTGTCTATCCAGAGGTTCTTTCTATCCAGAGGTTCTGTCTGTCCAGAGGTTCTTTCTATCCAGAGGTTCTGTCTAACCAGAGGTTCTGTCTGTCCAGAGGTTCTTTCTTATCAGAGGTTCTTTCTATCCAGAGGTTCTGTCTATCCAGAGGTTCTTTCTATCCAGAGGTTCTGTCTATCCAGAGGTTTTGTCTGTCCAGAGATTCTTTCTATCCTGAGGTTCTTTCTGTCCAGAGGTTCTTTCTGTCCAGAGGTACTGTCTATCCAGAGACGGTGGTTCTGACCAGTTAATGTTCTCCATCCAGTATGTAAATATGAAGGACTTTAAGTACGTAGATTTTCAGACTGTTTCTGGTTCTCAGTAGAAATGTCCAGAATCTGTCCAGTTTATTTATTTTTGTGTTTTTTGTATTTTTTGTGTTGTGTAATAAATGTGTTGATAGATTCTTTCTATCCAGAGGTTCTGTCTGTCCAGAGATTCTTTGTATCCAGAGGTTCTTTGTATCCAGAGGTTCTGTCTGTCCAGAGGTTCTTTGTATCCAGAGGTTCTGTCTGTCCAGAGGTTCTGTCTATCCAGAGGTTCTGTCTATCCAGAGGTTCTTTCTGTCCAGAGGTTCTGTCTATCCAGAGGTTCTGTCTGTCCAGAGGTTCTTTCTATCCAGAGGTTCTGTCTATCCAGAGGTTCTTTCTGTCCAGAGGTTCTGTCTATCCAGAGGTTCTGTCTGTCCAGAGGTTCTTTCTATCCAGAGGTTCTGTCTATCCAGAGGTTCTTTCTGTCCAGAGGTTCTGTCTGGCCAGAGGTTCTGTCTATCCAGAGGTTCTTTCTGTCCAGAGGTTCTGTCTGTCCAGAGGTTCTTTCTATCCAGAGGTTCTGTCTATCCAGAGGTTCTGTCTGTCCAGAGGTTCTGTCTATCCAGAGGTTCTGTCTATCCAGAGGTTCTTTCTGTCCAGAGGTTCTGTCTATCCAGAGGTTCTTTGTATCCAGAGGTTCTGTCTATCCAGAGGTTCTTTCTGTCCAGAGGTTCTGTCTATCCAGAGGTTCTTTCTGTCCAGAGGTTCTGTCTATCCAGAGGTTCTGTCTGTCCAGAGGTTCTGTCTATCCAGAGATTCTTTCTATCCAGAGGTTCTGTCTGTCCAGAGATTCTTTCTATCCAGAGGTTCTTTCTATCCAGAGGTTCTGTCTGTCCAGAGATTCTTTCTGCCCAGAGGTTCTGTCTGTCCAGAGATTCTTTGTATCCAGAGGTTCTTTCTGTCCAGAGGTTCTGTCTATCCAGAGGTTCTGTCTGTCCAGAGGTTCTGTCTATCCAGAGATTCTTTCTATCCAGAGGTTCTGTCTGTCCAGAGATTCTTTCTATCCAGAGGTTCTTTCTATCCAGAGGTTCTGTCTGTCCAGAGATTCTTTCTGTCCAGAGGTTCTGTCTGTCCAGAGATTCTTTGTATCCAGAGGTTCTTTGTATCCAGAGGTTCTGTCTGTCCAGAGGTTCTTTGTATTCAGAGGTTCTGTCTATCCAGAGGTTCTGTCTATCCAGAGGTTCTTTCTATCCAGAGGTTCTGTCTGTCCAGAGGTTCTGTCTGTCCAGAGGTTCTGTCTATCCAGAGGTTCTTTCTGTCCAGAGGTTCTGTCTGTCCAGAGGTTCTTTCTATCCAGAGGTTCTGTCTATCCAGAGGTTCTTTCTGTCCAGAGGTTCTGTCTGTCCAGAGGTTCTGTCTATCCAGAGGTTCTTTCTATCCAGAGGTTCTGTCTATCCAGAGGTTCTTTCTGTCCAGAGGTTCTGTCTATCCAGAGGTTCTTTCTGTCCAGAGGTTCTGTCTATCCAGAGGTTCTGTCTATCCAGAGGTTCTTTCTGTCCAGAGGTTCTGTCTATCCAGAGGTTCTTTGTATCCAGAGGTTCTGTCTATCCAGAGGTTCTTTCTGTCCAGAGGTTCTGTCTATCCAGAGGTTCTTTCTGTCCAGAGGTTCTGTCTATCCAGAGGTTCTTTCTGTCCAGAGGTTCTGTCTATCCAGAGGTTCTTTCTGTCCAGAGGTTCTGTCTATCCAGAGACGGTGGTTCTGACCAGTTAATGTTCTCCATCCAGTATCTAAATATGAAGGATTTTAAGTACGTAGATTTTCAGACTGTTTCTGGTTCTCAGTAGAAATGTCCAGAATCTGTCCAGTTTATTTATTTTTGTGTTTTTTGTTTTGTGTAATAAATGTGTTGACAACAGGGAATGAATTAATGTGATTCAGCAGTAATAACTCTGTTCTGCTTTTCTTTCATTGTTTGATTGTTCATTAACTTATTTCTGTTTTTTTTTTTTTTTAAACAAATTAGAACATAGAAAATGAATGTAAATTGTCTGATCACACATACTATCCAGGTGATATAATCCAGTCATATGTAGTAAAGCTGTTCTCTCATTCCATTTATTATTATTATTATTATTATTATTATTATTATTATTATTATTATTATTATTATTATTAATATTAATAATAATAATAATAATAATAATAATAATAATAATAATAATAATAATAATAATAAATACAAAAATAGCAACAACAACAATAATATTCGTAATAAGAGAGGAGGCCGTTGGCTGTCTGCACTTAAACAGAATCAGTGTTACACAGACTGACAGAAGTTATCATGTTTATCATGTATATATATATATATTTTATATATATATATATGTGTGTTTCTTGTAGTCAGTAGCTGTGTTAGTTGTGTTGCATTTGTCTGTTGAGCCTGTCTTTGTTTATTAAATCACTATTGTCATTATTTCATTGTTATTGAGTAGTGGACAGTCAGATTTCTTCCATGTGTAAATATATTGTCTATAAATATCAGTTCAAACATGACTAAATCTGTTCTGGTGTTTTTTCTCTTCTCCAGGAGATGACCATCCCATGGTGCCTGAAGAGAGCCGAGCTGGTCTTCAAATGTGTCAAAGGTACCAGAACAGTTTTAGAACATATAATGTTTTTAATATTTATTATGTTTCCTCAGCACACATTAGCTCAGTAAACCTGCTGTTTGGGGTTTGTTTGTGAATTCTTACTATTCTTTGCTACAATTCTGACTGAATTTTAACTAAACTTTAATCTCTTTTATCGTTCCAGTAGTGAAGGCCGTCAGAAAGTTGGTCTGATTCTGGGAATAGTTGAAACTTAAAAGGAAGAACAAAGGTAGACAGAAAGCAGAGAAGGTATTTGTCTCTGTTTTTAATCTGTTTCAGGCTTTATGATGGAGATGGCCTCCTGGGATGGCGGTATTTCCCGCACAGTTCAGTTTCTGGTGCCAAAGGTTAGTGCAGAACGTCCTGTCTGTGATTTCCTCCCAATAAGACTTTATTTATATCCTGAAGGCCTCACCTTTACACACCTGGCCGTGACTAGGTGTGTAAAGTCACAAGACTAGGTTGTGTGTTTACCTGCTGTGATAAAGAAAGCTCAGAAACTCCATTATAAATGTGTGATTAGCTGCAGGATTAGCGTTTCCACTTCCTGGAAACCAGCTGAGATGTTGAAGCCTTTCAGAAAGTAAAGAAGTTCCTTTAAAAAGAGCAGAAATATTCTGCTCCTGTCATGTTCTCAGGTGATTGAATGAATGTGATTTATTTTGGGCTGAGCTGGATGCTGTGAACCTTTAGCTGCTGGTGGTTTGTCAGGAAGCTGCATGCCTCCAGCATGATCTCCTGCTGACAGGAGAAGATGATCAAACATCAGAAGACTGAACAGCTTCCTGTCAGCTCCATGCTCACACACCCATCAGAACAGCCTCAGACAATCTAAATATAAAAGATTACTTAACATTCTTCTGACATGAAGCAGCTGCTGCAGCTCATAACATCTCAGCATCTCCTGTACTGCTGGACCAGAGGACACCACAGGGGCTGGTAGCACCTCTCCAGATATGGTTTAGCTTGGTCTGCTTCCATCAGGACGGTTTATTGGGTTAAATGTGTCCCAGATTCTGTCTCTTGGTGTTCACTAACCCGGCTGTCTACTTCTATCCAGAGTATCTCAGAGGAGATGTTCTACCAGCTGAGCAACATGCTGCCTCAGATCTTCCGTGTGTCCTCCACCCTGACGCTCACCTCTAAGCACTGATGGTAGACCAGCGCCACCATGCATCTCTGGAAGGATCAACACGTCACATACTGGACATTAACGAATTATTAACTCTGGTTTTCCTTTTAACAGTGGAGGCATTAAAGCACTTAGAGGGTTTTTATGCAGCAGATTAGTCTCCTTATTGGTCCACACTCGACTGGACCCATCATTTCTAGTCTTTATCAGCTGCCAGGACTGAAAATATTCCAGTTTTTAATCTGCAGTTTTGCTCACATTGGAAGTAATGGAGCTTCTAGTGTTTAGTTGGAGAAAATGTGAAAACACAGAGTTTGTGGTAGGTGTGTGTGTGTGGTAGGTGTGTGTGTGTGGTAGGTGTGTGTGTGGTAGTTGTGTGTGTGTGTGTGGGTGTGGTAGGTGTCTCTGTGTGTGTGTGGTAGTTGTGTGTGTGTGTGTGTGTGGTAGGTGTCTGTGTGTGTGTATGGTAGGTGTGTGTGTGTGGTAGGTGTGTGTATGGTAGGTGTGCGTGTGTGGTAGGTGTGCGTGTGTGGTAGGTGTGCGTGTGTGGTAGGTGTGTGTCTGTGTGTGGTAGGTGTGTGTACAGTCCCTAACCTTTACCTGTACAGCAGCAGGTGGCGCTGTTCCTAAACAGAGCTGTGAACAGGGATGATCACACTGAAACACTAAAAGAGATTTTAATGAGCTTCAGTTTGCAAACTGAATTTGCAGACTGAAGCTCAGCTGGTGACACTGAGACAACCGCATGTGATTTCTGTACATGTACTCTGTATGTTTCCGTGTTTATGTCTGAATAAAACATTCAGTGTGTCAGTGTGATACTGATCTTCATGAAAGGCGTCATCACACTGGAAGATGCTCTTCTACTGGTTGGTTTTATTTTCCTGTTGATGGGTTATCCACACAAACTTAATCTCTCTGAAGTTATAAATCCATGTCATTCATTAGAATTACATTCCTGCACATCTTCTGGCAGCCTGAGAGCCGTTTCAGACAGAACATTTCCCCATAGCCCGTTCTGTATTAAGCTGATTAAAGAGTCGACACTAATCAAAGTTTTGCAATAAACAGGATGGCCAGCTGCCCTGACACAATTATGATCTGTCATCATGGCTTCATGGAGAAACATTTCTGTCACTACCAGGCTGGAAAATACTGAAAACCTGAATGTGCAGTTATATCGGTTAAAGCATGACTTCAGAATATGATGGAGAAGAAAAAGTTTTTTGAAACATAAAGGGGAATATGCATTTATGAATACATGTTTGAACAGGAATCATCTCTCCCAATGTGGCTCTTTGTAGCTCAGTTATATTTTATTTATGGATTAACCACCTTTAAATATTAAAGCCTGGTGCAGGTAAAACAGGTGTGAAGGATCAATAAAGCTGAACTTAGATGGAATTATTTTCCTTTTTATATTCCAGAGTGTGATCTTCCATTCTTAGCACATTAATTCTTCATCTGTAATGTTTACCCCTGAAAGCTGCCCTCCTCTCTAATACCCCTCCATCTATTAGTCTGGGAGCAGATTTGTACCACAGCAGGGGTTATCTGAAAATTCACAAGACGGAAATGCAAAAAGCTGATCAAAAAATGAAAAAAGTTCAAAGACTGTGCTCTTGATGAAGGAAAGGAATAAACATCCGTATTCCAGTTATTGTATTATAGGAGAGTTTCTGCAGGATTTCGCAGAAATAGCCCAATTAAAATATCAGTATCTATAAATAAGGAGAGTTTTTTTGGTTCCTTTCCACTGTTCAGGTCTTCTACTCACCATGTGAAGGGCTGTAAGATAACTTATAAATAATATTTATTTGAACTGGGTTGAAATGAATGTTTTTTTAGTAATTTAAATGTGAAATAAAGTTAATAGTGGGAAAAAATAAAGTCTTAATAAGAAATGAGAAGACAATGGATAGTTTATG
Organism: Amphiprion ocellaris; assembly: GCF_022539595.1. Classification (NCBI taxonomy): domain Eukaryota; kingdom Metazoa; phylum Chordata; class Actinopteri; family Pomacentridae; genus Amphiprion; species Amphiprion ocellaris. Next base: position 217,384 of record NC_072768.1, read on the forward strand.
TCAGACGACAAACTGTGACCTCAGATGCTTTTAATTAATTCATGAAGATAGAAGGAAGAAAAGACAATAATTAATATCCCAAAAATGAAGAGCTCTACGGAAGTGAAACGTGTTTGTTTTCCTCCAGCTGTTAAAACATGCCACGTGTTGGGCTTCACAAATAAAAGCATGTGCGTCACTTATGAAACATTACAGGAAAAATTGCCGCATTTAATTCTGGGTAAATTTAATAGAATAATAATTCATTTTGGATGGAGATTTGTTTTATCAGAAACTATTAATTAGATATTTACCAACAGAGTAGACAGTCTTTGGTGCGTTTATTGTGAAAGCTGAAGCCGGAAGCTGCCGCCTCCATCGCCGCCAGCTTTCCTCCAGCTGCTGTTGAGCAACAGCGGAGCGTCGGGAGCGAGCGGGGAGCTGCGAGCACGGAGCTGCATGGATTTCACGGAGCTCCGCAGGACTTAAGGTGAAGTTTTACACCCGGAGAGTTCCTTTATTGGATTTAATCTGCACTGAAATGTGTCGTTAACCGTGTTTTGTTTCCTATTCGCCGGTAAAGCTAACGGTTGGAGCTACTTTAGAACTTAACGGTCGAACGGTTGAAACTTATTCATTGTGTTGCTGCGAACCGAAGCAACGGTTGGCCGCGACGGAACCGCAGTTTTTCTCTGCTTTGGTGCTTTTGTGTCTCTGCTGCTTCTTACCGCGCCGGAGACCGAGATTTTACTCCCGTCGACGTGTAGCTGGAGGAAGTAGAGCGGCGGTGTCGGAGCCCCGCGGCTGGAGGGTGAGCGGTTAGCGGGTAGTCCTAACCCAGCAGCCACTAGTCCAGGTCCTAACTGAGCAGCCGCTAGTCCAGGTCCTAACTGAGCAGCCGCTAGTCCAGGTCCTAACTGAGCAGCCGCTAGTCCAGGTCCTAACCCAGCAGCCGCTAGTCCAGGTCCTAACCCAGCAGCCGCTAGTCCAGGTCCTAACCCAGCAGCCGCTAGTCCAGGTCCTAACCCAACAACCAGGGTAGTCCAGGTCCTAACCCAACAACCAGGGTAGTCCAGGTCCTAACCCAGCAGCCAGGGTAGTCCAGGTCCTAACCCAACAACCAGGGTAGTCCAGGTCCTAACCCAGCAGCCAGTAGGCCAGGTCCTAACCCAGCAGCCAGTAGTCCAGATCCTAACCCAGCAGCCGGTAGTCCAGATTCTAACCCAGCAGCCGGTAGTCCAGGTCCTAACCCAGCAGCCGGTAGTCCAGATCCTAACCCAGCAGCCGGTAGTCCAGATTCTAACCCAGTAGCCGCTAGTCCAGGTCCTAACCCAACAACCAGGGTAGTCCAGGTCCTAACCCAACAACCAGGGTAGTCCAGATCCTAACCCAGCAGCCGGTAGTCCAGATCCTAACCCAGCAGCCGGTAGTCCAGGTCCTAACCCAACAACCAGGGCAGTCCAGATGCTAACCCAGCAGCCGATAGGCCAGGTCCTAACTCAGCGGCCGGTAGTCCTGGTCCTAACCCAGCAGAGCCGGGTAGTCCAGGTCCTAACCCACCAGAGCCGGGTAGTCCAGGTCCTAACCCAGCAGCTGGTAGTCCAGATCCTAACCCAGCAGAGCCGGGTAGTCCCGGTCCTAACCCAGCAGCTGGTAGCCCAGGTCCTAACCCAGCAGAGCCGGGTAGTCCTGGTCCTAACCCAGCAGAGCCGGGTAGTCCTGGTCCTAACCCAGCAGAGCCGGGTAGTCCAGGTCCTAACCCAGCAGCTGGTAGTCCAGATCCTAACCCAGCAGAGCCGGGTAGTCCCGGTCCTAACCCAGCAGAGCCGGGTAGTCCAGGTCCTAACCCAGCAGAAGCGTGGGTCTTTCTGGAAGTTTTTCCACTGCAGCTCCACACTCTGATGGGCTTCCAGATGCCATGGTGGCAGGAACTTCAGCGTCTCTCATGGTCCTGTAAGCTGGTCTGCTTCCACCTCCGGAGCCGTGGTTGTTGTTTATATTGTTGTTTGGCTGTAAACAGCTGTTTGGAACATGGATTTATAGATATATACATGGATATGGAGGAGGAGGTGTTTGAGGACACCTCGTTTGGAAAGTTGGATTGAATGTGGTCTGGCTTTAGATGATAATGTTGGTTGGTTTTATTTTGAAGGTTTCAGAGCCACTGGTTGTTATTTACTGACTCTAATCCTTTCCTGTTACTGCACTACCTTTGGTCAAAAGTTGTGCCTTTTCTACATTTTTACAGTTGTTGATTTGCATTTTTCTGCATCTGATAGTTGATCTGAACTCAGTTTGGAGGGTAACAGATGGGTCTGAACTAAAGTAGTAGTTTCTGAACCCAAAATGTAGTTTTAGATCCGTCAGCTGTTGATGATCACAGTGTAAATCAATCAGCTGCTATCAAACCTGATGAAATAAGTTGGTTGATGTAAACTTTCTCTTTCTGGTGCATATTTTGAAGGTTTTGAGCCACAAACAGCTAAATAGCTTCTCCAATCATTCCCGTCTTAGTCACTAAATCAGTTTCTGAAATCTGGACTCACACTTCTGGACATTTTGATAGTTGTGGGTTTAACTTTTCTTCATTTGATGCTAACTTGGATTCTCAGTCAGGTTGGAAGTGAAGCTCCAAAAAGAAAAGATGGAAAAGATTATTTTTGCACAAGAACCAAAAATTTCTTATTTTCATCAAGTGTTGGTGGTTTCTGATGTAAGTTCATCTGTTTCTACCAGGCTTGTGTCACTGTGATAGCTGGTATCTAATTTCCATAAAATGAAACAGTAAAACATGTAATCAGGTGCTTTGAATAGTTACTCTGTTAAAATATAAAATGTAAATGTGGTGAGGCTTTAAATTCTAACAGTGGTTGGTGTATTTCTAAGTTTAGGGTTAGAGTTAGGGTTAATTTCCTGAGTTTCAGAACCACTGACTGTTATAAAGCATCTCCAAATGATTCTCGTCTTATGATACGACACTAAATCTGTCATTTCCTAAATCTAGGCTCACATTTCTCCATGTTGATAGTTGTGGGTTTAACTTTTGTGCGTTTGGTAGTTTACCTGAATTCTCAGTCCGGTTGGGAACAGATGATTTTTGCACAAGATTAAAAACCAGAGGGTTAGTTTTAGATCCTTCAGCTGTTGTTAGTTGTTAGTAGCAGTTTAAATCATTTCTTGTCAACAGTTTCTACTAATGTGTCACTGTGCTAGCTCGTATCTATTATTCATAAAATACAACAAAAAACATCCTTTGTACCAATTGTTTTGAGTTAAAGTACCAAAGTTAATTCTCTAAAATGATCTCACTGTGCTGCTTTTCTCACTGTTTCCCTCTTGTGAAATTTTAGCATTAATGTAATTTTCTTGACTTTTTTCTCACATTCGTCTAGTTTTATTCCCTTTATTAGGAGAATGCAGGATCAGGAATGTAAACTACGTTTTCTAGACTTCTGAAATTTTCTGTTTGCTTTTGTGTTTGTGGATCTTTTTGGCTCATACTAGAACCTTCCAGGCTCAAAAGCACATTAAGAGGATCAAAAGGTTAAACAGTTCTAACCCATGACAGAAGGACTTCTATTGTCACTGTGACCGTGACACTGCTGCTGGACAAAGACCTCTTCAGTCTTATTTACTCTAGCCGGGAACATGGACTCTTCTCCTGAGCTCTGCTGGGATGGCAGCTCTTTTTCAGGATTTTACAAACTTAGAAGAAACCCCAAACTGCTTCTTTCCCTTTTAAGAACTAGAATCTTGTGCTGGGTACGTGGGAACACTGGTAGATTCCTGCAGTCTTTCAGGAGTCTGGTGATGGGTGACCGGGCGTCTTTACCATCAGACTGATCTCAGAGCATCTTCATTCTGATCCAGGAGGTTGTTCTGGGCTCTACAGCGATAGAAAAGCCTCGTCTCCCAGCGCTGCGGCGACGGGCTGGCTGTTCTCTGACAGTCGGATATCCCCCAGGATAATCACAGCTGGCTACTTAGGCAGACTGACGGCTTTGCAGCTTTAATCAGTCGATGGCTGTTTATCTCCACGTTTAACTGCTGCTCAATGAAACCACTTGGCTACTGCAGATGCTTTTGAAGCCCGGTGCTGGATTATGTGGTGGGTGTGAGGGGTTTTTGATGTTTTTTTTGGGCTCTTTCTAAGCTCTGTCCTCTTCAGAGCATTGTGTTCTGCTGTTGCTCCTCATATCAGGTGTAGCCGTGAACAATCACAGGTATGTGATCCGTGGTTTTTGTCTATCAGAGGGAAGAAGACGCTCAGACAACAGTCTGTTTACAGGCTTTCAGTTTTCTGTCCTAGTTTGTTCAGGTTAGTCAGGTTCTGGAGCTTTTATGTCCTAAACTGTTTTTAAAGTAGTTATTCATATAGATCAGTTTTCATAGAGGAATATGCCCTCTTTGATTTGGTGTCTCCAGGAAGTTAGATGAAACCTTGTCTGCTCTTCAGTTGGGAGGTTGCCTCGGGGTTTCTGCCTTTATGTTGACAGAATTCTCGCTGGCTGCTTCTGTTTCTTTTGTCTCTGCATGAACTCCGATTAAGCAGGAGTTCATTTGTCACATCTCTGTGGCTTATTTTGTAGTTATCTTAGGGTGACTATTCAAAGCACTTAGACCTCCAGTTACTGCTGAAATGAATGCGTCTCTTTAGAGCTAATCGTTGTACAAACACTGAGCTCATTTGTTGGAACAGGAGGGGGGAGAAGTTGTAACGATGGGGAAAAAAGTGTTAATTATTTTCATTTCATTCACTGGAGTTCAACAACCACCAGTCAGAAGCAGCACAACACCTACTGTAAGAAGGGAAATGCTGGAATACACTTTATTCAGACCAGCAGATCTCTACCAGCAGGATAACTGGCTGGTTTCCTGGATCAGAGGAGCTCCAGAGTTTTCCAGCTTTATGCAGGTCTAACAGCTTCTCTGTAGTAGTCCTCCACAGCCAGCTGGACCCAACAGAAAGACCTTCACAGGCTCCCTTAATGGGCCGGAGATAAAAGATGACAGCGACCCACCTCCTCCGTTAGCTCTGGGTTAGCATCACGGCTGCGTTCTGTTTCTGTTCACTCTCTTTATAAAATGACAGATTTAGTTTTACTGAACCTTCAGTCGGGTCGTTTCTTAAATAGTTTCAGTGGAATATCTATCCTTTTAAGATCTAGAATATCAGACCAGCTCCTGACAGTTACAGTAAAGGTTAAATAGATAAATAAAGGTCTGTGGACAGCGTTGGGGTTGACGTGCACGGCTGACTTACTGTCAGGATCAGTGTGGCATCGCGGCGTGGCGAAGCCGTGTGGGTGAACTGGTAGCGCTTCAGTTCTCTAGTGGCTCGCTGGCCGACTGCTTTTCTCTTTAATCCTAGTTTGCTGCTCTGTATTTTTGTCATTCAGACTTGAATGCACTCTCACACAAAGGGTGGAATCTGCCAACATCTTCTAAAAAACATTTAGTAAATGATGGGAGTGTAGAAGTAGTTTCATTTTCTGGCTGCTGATATTCTTCTTCCCTGTCATTTGGAAACTCAGTTATAAAAGCATCCATTCTTCCTGTGCACTCAGACAATATATGACTACGACCAGTTAGTTGTGTCAGAATGCCGTCCAGTACTTTGTCATTTAGGTTTGGAAGTCTGGAGGTGTTTTCAGGCAGAATGCAGAGAGGTTTAGCTCTCATTTTAGTCTCAACAGTTTGACTTCTGAATAGTTTTTATGTTTTCAGTTTTTTTCTTCAGACTGATGCGAGAACTCATCGGGAACTCCACATGTTTCTCTAACTTTCTTCCAGTCTGGCTCCTTTTTGTTTTTCATCTCTGGATATTGAATATTTGTGTTCTTCAGACGTCCACCTCTCTGTCCTGGTCTTTAACATGTCACTGTCTGGGTTTCATTAAGGAATGATATCAGTCTCACAGGTTTGATCCAGATGTTGACAGAGAGACACAGATTATGATGAACTGATGTTGTTCCCGATTCATCAAATAACCAATCATCTCATTTACAAAAATCATAGCAGGAACTGACCTTTTACCTTCCGTTGAAGACTTCAAAATATATTTTAATGTCAAAAAGCAGTGAAGAGCTCCTTTTGGACAGAGATCTGGAGATACTCCCAGTTATAAAGGAGCATATTAAACCAGATTTAAACACCATAAGACAGCATAGTTTACACCAGAACCTGCTGAGTTATAGGAGGGGATGACTGATGTTCTAATGAAGAAGACTGATAGTCAGTAAAAATGAAAATAACACAAACTCCAACACAAAACTTTGTTGAAATGTCTTATTTCTGTCTTACATTAATAGAGAACTATCTGTACTATATAGAGAATAAAGAGAAACTACAGTTACCTGCATGGGATGGTACCTGTCCAATAATTAACAAAATTAGTCATCATCAGATAAAAATATGCCTTCTCTCATATAGTAGGCAAAGAAAGTCACTAAACTAAATAGAAATAAGAAGCTGTTCAATCTGATCTGAGGCTGTGTTGGTAGCTGACAGCGAGCAGTGGATCCTCCTATAAGAAGCTCATTTTGATGGATGAATAGATGGATGGATAGATGGATGGATAGATGCATAGTTGGATGAATGGATGGATGGATGATAGATGCATAGATGGATGGATGGATGGATGGATGCATGCATGGATGGATGAATAGATGGATGGGTGGATGAATGGATGGATCGCTTTATTTAGAGCTAAAGTCTGAAGAACTGTTAAATTGTCCTCCTGATAAGGACCTTTGGCAGACCAATAAATAAAATAAAACCTCCTAAAATACGCTTCACCAACGAGCTGTTGGTCCCTCTGCACATCCCTCCCAGTCTGTAGCAGAATGAAACAGCACCACCTATGGGTCCTCACGAGGGTCAAATTATGGGAAGCTTTAGATTACAGGTCATGAAGTTCCCACAATGAAAAAGCAGCTCTACCTTCTAACTTCCTGTTAGGTAGCAGCTATCTGGGCAGATCGGAGCTCTTCTGCAGTGAGCCTGGAAGAAACAATAAATAATAACAAAATAATGCTGGAAGAAACAATAAATAATAATAAAATAATGCTGTAAGAACCAATAAATAATAATAATAAAATAAAGCTGGAAGAAACAATAAATAATAAAATAAAGCTGTAAAAAACAATAAATAAAATAAAGCTGTAAGAAACAATAAATAATAAAATAAAGCTGTAGAAACATGTCTGAATGACTGAAGGATGGTTCTTTAATTACTAGATGTTCCATATTTCATGTCAGGAAAGAGATTTGGATTCATGAAATCTCCAGATAGGTGCAAACTATGACCTCATAAATTCACTTTTTGTCTGAACCTACCCTTCAGATGGTTGGTTTCTGGAATCAGGACGTCTCTTTGAAGTTTTACTGGCTGATCCGTTGCTGATAGGACAAACGCTGCAGAAAGCTTTTTATCGTACCAGAGAGAGCTGCAACATGAAGCTAGTAGGTCAGCTCCACCTAACCCTAACCCACTCCACTGATGTCCTCTGGACTAACAAACACAAGACAAAAGGACAAGAATCAGAAAATCACCAAAGGTGCCTTTAATAGGACCGAGTTCCAGCTGGATCTTTCAGGACCTTTCAGTACCTTTCAGAACCTGTCAGGACCTTTCTAGACCTTTCTGGACAATTCAGGGCCTTTCTGGACCTTTCTGGGTCTTTCAGGACCTTTCTGCTTTACCTAGCAACAGGTAAAACAGCTCAAAAACTGTACAACTGTAACAGAATGTTACAGACCTTCTGGTCTTCAGACACTGTGGTCCTCAGACCTTCTGGTCCACAGACCTTCTGGTCCTCAGACGTTCTCCATGGGGAGCAGGACTCAGTCAGATGTTTGCTACAGATATTTTCCCTCTCTCTTTGAGTCCCTCTGCCAGTCGCTGAAGCCCTAGAGTGAGTAAAATTACAAGATGTAGAAAAGGTGAATCTGATGAGGCGTTTAACGCCAGAATTCTGAATGAGCCTCCTCCTGATTTCTACTTAGATTCCCAGGAAACAGCGATCCAAAGGGACAGAAAGGTTTTCCAACTTGATTTAGCTTCTTTGAAGATTGTCTGTGAATGGGAGGGTTAGTATATTATATTATTATCCGACACCAGCGTTCTTTCATGTAGCGGCTGAAGGGATGCTGCTGGAGGAGACCTTAGATATGTGAGACGCTCTGAAAGAATCATGGTTCAAGTCAATATGCATGGGAGGCCTTTGATGACACACACACACACACACACACACACACACACACACACACACAGCTAATGGATTTGCTGTTCCACCCGTGTTGATGGTAAATGATGCCATGTTTGTAGGACATGGGGCATGATTAAAATGAAGGAAGAAAAGATTTATCTTGATTGTTCATTTCTTTTTGTTGGCAGAGCTGATGATTGACATTTGTTTTCCCCATCAGAAGGCCCAGAGTCGCCCTCTGCCTCTCTAGCCGGCATTTATGGTTTGGGCACACAGCGATAGGAGCGCTCTAAAAGCTTCCTGTTGTGTTTCTATAATGCTGCTTTTATGTTTTCTGAAGGAGCGACGACGGTACATATGATTACAGCAGCAGAACTCTTCCTGACTACGGCAGGATGTTTATTAGAGATGATTTAAACTGTGTGTGTGTTTTACAATCTGGTTTGTGTGTGTCTGACTGAGGCATTAATCGTTGCTCTTTGGGGCTCCTTGGGGCTCCTCTGGGCTCTTTGGGGCTCTTTGGGGCTGCTCGGGGCTCTTTGGGGCTCTTTGGGGCTCTTTGGGGCTCCTTGGGGCTCTTCGGGGGTCCTTGGGTCTCCTCGGGGCTCCTCGGGGCTCTTTGGGGCTCCTCGGGGCTCTCTGGGGCTCCTCAGGGCTCTTTGGGGCTCCTCGGAGCTCTTCGGGGCTCCTCGGGGCTCCTCTGGGCTCCTTGGGGCTCCTCGGGGCTCACTGGGGCTCTTCGGGGCTCCTTGGGGCTCCTCGGGGCTGTTTGGGGCTCTTCAGAGCTCCTCGGGGCTGTTTAGGGCTCCTCGGGGCTCCTCAGCGCTCCTCGGTGCTCCTTGGGGCTCCTCGGGGCTCTTTGGGGCTCCTCGGGGCTCCTCGGGGCTCCTTGGGGCTCTTCGGGGCTCTTTGGGGCTCCTCGGGGCTCACTGGGGCTCTTTGGGGCTCCTCGGGGCTCCTTGGGGCTCTTCGGGGCTCTTTGGGGCTCCTCGGGGCTCACTGGGGCTCCTTGGGGCTCCTCAGGGCTCCTTGGGGCTCTCTCTGTACCTGGACTGCTCTGAATGATCTGTGAACCAGTGGGATCTGGTCATTCTCATTGATCTCTGAAGGATTTTTGTTTCCAGCTTCCTGTCTGCTTTCTGCTGATCTGACCAATAGATGACCTTCTTTGTCCAAACGCCCAAAGCTTGACTTTAGTTCTGAGCCATTTATACAGATTTAAACAGCCTCTTCCAGTAGAGGATATATACAGTATGTATGAAGTCCATTAGCCCTAATGTCAGATGATTATTCCTCTCTGTTTGCAGGTTACAGCTGGTCCAGATGTTGGATTCTGTTATTTATTTATGAATCTGATGAAAACTTGTCGGTAATTTAACTGTACGTAAAGCTACACTTCTGCTTGTCTGGTTCTATGTGCAGTTTTTCCTTATGTTCATATACATGTTGAGAACTTTAGAATGTTTTGTTCTTTTATTTTTTCCTGAAGCTTTATTTTTATTCATGTTTTTTGACGCCCTCGCTAGAGCTGCTGTTCTGTTCCAGAGCTGCTTGAGTTGTTTTTCTTCACTATGTTAAAGGATAGCAGCCTTCTGGGGGGTTTATGCCTCCAATCAGTGAAATCATGACTGAAGCATTCTGTTATCCGTCCTTCTATTCTTATAAACGTGATATCTGCCAAACACCTTGAGGGAATTCCTTCAGATTTGGACTTGAGGGTTACCTGATTAGAATTTGGTAGAGAAAGGTTGAGGTTAATGTGAACTCACAAACCTCAAGAATTTCTGGACTAAGTTTGACAAATTATTAAAGCGATAAAGCGATGATGTTATATATCCCAAAGGTCAGCTTCATTGTGCGTTCATAATGTTCTGGCCAATATTCAAAGCCATAAATCAGATTGTTACCATATTTCATCAGAGGCTGACTTGGTCAAACTAATCTTTGATGTTTATTTATTCACGTCCTTCAAAGTTTTCCCTCCATGTGAGTATTCTGGACTGACATGAATGTAAACTGCTTTAAACTCCACTGTGGTAGTTGCTTCTGTTTTTCCCAGATTTCTGAGATTCATTGAATGCTAAAACTGACAGTAACCCATGATAATACCAGAGAGATATCCCATAGCACACTGGAAACCAGATTCTGTGGAGGAACTCTGGAGGGAAACTGTTCAAACTGGACTTGTTGTTTTCCTGGTTGCTCTGAGTTGATCATCTTCTCTCTGGAGCGTCTATGACTGGTCCTTTATGGGATGTAACACTGTGCCTCTCAGCTTTAACATTTCATAATTTAATTTTAATTATTTATGATTTTGTGGCAGCTGTGAAGGTTCTTGTGCAACAGATGGCTGAGTAGAAGTAAAACCCTGATGAGGGACTAGATGGACCAGCTATGTTCTGTCCTGGTGTAGATAACTCCTGGAGATGGTCATTGGAGCAGTGCTAATTGTGAAGCTGTACATGTTTAAAATCTATTACACGTGTTTAAGCATCTCCATCACGTATTTACTTAAAGGTTAATTTGCTGTGGAGGCTCTCAGTGACTGATTGATCCTTCATCCAATCCTTGGTGCTGTGTGTAATGTGGGTGACATTTATGCTTTATTGGGTCCCTGCTGCTGTGCCAGGACTGTAGTGGTCCTAGAGTTTATTCCTGATGCTCTTTTTGGGTTTCCTTGGTTTATCAAAGCAGAGAGTGGTGTGTTGGAGCTTATTATGGGCATGCTGGGTTTTTGGAAAAGGCTACCATGGAATTAAAGCCTTGTTGGACTGCATCTGTAGCCAGAGCTGGACTCTTATTCTGTTAACAATAGAAACACCATGCAGCACAGAAACAAAGGAGAAAGTTCACACTAAGTTTTATTTTTGTAGTATCAGCTGATGGGGGAGCAGAGAAACATGTAGACAGAGCTGTCTGCTGGTTGGAGAACATTAGGGTCTGGAATGTCTGGAACTGGAGGTTCTGAGGTGTCTGGGCTGCTTCTGTCTGTGAATATCTCATTATTCTGACTTCCATACTGTTTCCTAGATTCACAGTGAAAAACTTTTGCTCTCAGTTAATTATTAGACCACTGTTGGCTGTGAAACGTCATATTGAGACTTCGGGTGGGTAATTACACACCAATGAGAAAATCTACATTTGCCAACTATTTCAAAGGAAGGGCAGTGTTCTGACTTCTAAATATATCTAAACCAAAATGTTGGAGAGGAGGAAACATTCTCGGTACGTTAGGACAGTCTGAATGAGTTTTTCCACAACGGGATTCTCAAAATAGTCTTAATTCCAGGCAGAGTTCTGCCAGCAGCCGCTTCCCCGCTCTGGAGATTCCTTAAAGCCAGTCGTAGTCTAATGACATTACTCAACACCCCACCCACTACCCACTACCACCATCCAATACCCACTACCCTCCCACTAACACCCCACTCCCCACCATGGTGCTCCACTCTTCCTCTCTCTGTTATCAAATTAAAAGGTTTTCTCTAGAGGGCCGGTCTGCAGGCTAGTAGTGTGTGTGTACGTGTGCGTGTGTGTGCGTGTGTGTGTCTACTCAAAAACACTTTCTTTGCTGGCTGAGCCGGTGAACCAGGAGGAGGTTCGGGGAGTCCGTCTACAGGAAGTCCTCCTGGAGCTTCACTAAGTCTTCTCTGGAAGAAGCAAGGTAATCAGAGGGTGGATAACTGCCCCTGCCCTGATAGGCAGCTGAACATGATGCTGGGTCAGGGGGTATAATCCAGAACTTTTAGGGGGTGGTTACAGATGCTGGGTCAGGGGGTATAATCCAGAACCTTTAGGGGGTGGTTACAGATGCTGGGTCAGGGGGTATAATCCAGAACCTTTAGGGGGTGGTTACAGATGCTGGGTCAGGGGGTATAATCCAGAACCTTTAGGGGGTGGTTATAGATGGTGGGGGAGTGGCCTCGCTGTGGGGTGTTAGATGATATCAAGTTGTTCTTTGTTTCCTCTTTCTCTCCTGCTGTTCAACACAGGTTCTGTAAACTTCACATCGGCCACGTTTACATGAGACCTTTAATTCCTCTTTAATTCGGAATTAAAGTTAATTCTGCTTTAAAATCTCCTTGTAAACACTTAATTTCGAATTAAAAAGTTAATTCTGAATAAACTTAATTCCGAATAAACTGCCTGGTTTATTCCGATGTTAATTCCGAAAAAAACTAATTCCTGTGTACGTTCTATTCATGTATACAGTTAATTCCGCTTTAGTTAATTCCGGTCATTCTGCGCATGCTTGGCTCTTCACGTAGCGATGACGTAGCGACGTACACAGCTTGGTCATCTGCCTCCCTTCTCTGGTATTCTATCTCTCTTCTCCTTCTCAAGTGACGCAACAGAAGTAGTACGCCAATGTCGAGTTGCTGTTTCAAAACGACAATAAAAAGCAAAGCGAAAAGCTTGCTTATTAGTTGTTCCTCCATGTTGTTGGGGAAGAGAAATGCTGTGGCAAATGGAGTTTGTTTTCTTCCAGTAAACAGGGATACGTCACGTCCACTCCCTGTCCAATCAGAATCCTTTCCAATGCCCAAGCATTAAAGCGGAATTAAGGAAGGGGATAAACGTGCGGTCCATGTAAACCTTAATTCGGAATTAATATTTCCATGTAAACGCAAAGCACAAAACTTTAAGTCCGAATGAGTTAATTCCGAAATAATAATTCCGAATTAAAAAACTTCATGTAAACGTGGCCATCTTGGATCAAGGTTTCAGCTTTGGTCTGAATTTTTGCCTTTCAGACAAATCTTGAGGGGAAACAAGTCATTTTTGAGACAGATACAGACAGACAGCAACCAGCAGGATTCTTCAAGTGCTTTGGGATTTTCCCAATTCCCACCTCATGGGCAGAGCCTCAGAAAGAGGGGAGGAAGGGAGGAGAATAATGGAGGAGGTGGAGAGAGGAGGGAACAGAATGAAACAGGATTTATAAAAAGAGACTCTTGTTGAAGCAGGTGGTCAAAGTGTTGGTGCAGATTTACTGTGATTGAATAAAGAGCAAACAGCCTTTAAAATAGATTAGATGCTCAGTTTTCAGCAGTACTAGTCTGTAGATGAGCCTTTTCAGCTTCGTTGGTCGGTGAGTATCATTTTCACTACTGACTCCTTTGTTGCTCATTATTTTATTTGGTTTAAATTTTCTCACACCGTCTTGATTCTGGACAGAAGGCCAAAGGTGCAAATGTTTGAAATGTGCAGGATAAAAGTCCCTTCCTTATAAATAATAGGAGGGTTTCAGCTCTGTAATGGCATGAAGGATTCTTAGATGCTATCATTCAGCCAAGCGAGGGGAAACTTCCTGAATGTGATTGTTGTGAAAGGTCAGCTGAGTCTGTTTGATTAAAATTATACAGCTGCTAATTTATGTTTTGACTCCCTGATGTGACATTTTACCATTTTGTCTCTGTAAGTAAGGGAAGTCAGACAGATTCAGGATCATAATGCAGGTAAAACAAACAGGGCTCCATTAATAATTCCACGTACAAAACTAATGTCATGGGTTTTTTTGTTTGTTTTTTTTTCCAATTTGAAAAGCAATTTTTAAACCTCTCATTGTGCTTCAGCAAGAGTTTTAGCCATGGGTGAGTGGATTAGAGAAGGAACAGAAACTGGCAGAGCGTCAGTAATTGTAGTAAAATAAATGTTTCTATGTTGCTGAATAGAAGTACCTTCTCACTGGCTGTTAATTAAACCTAATTAAGATTCTGACTGCTCTATGAAATAAATGTAAACACACCTGATCAAGGTTGAATGAAAACTCATTAGCGTTTGGATTCCCTCCTGTTCACCCTTTCACCTCAGTACAAAAGGCCTCCAGTGAGCGGAGATGTTAGGGTCATCAGCCCATTGATCACTGGAGGGTTAGGGTCATCGGCCCATTGATCACTAGGGGGTTAGGGTCATCGGCCCATTGATTACTGGAGGGTTAGGGTCATCGGCCCGTTGATCATTAGAGGGTTAGGGTCATCGGCCTGTTGATCACTGGAGGGTTAGGGTTATAGGCCTGTTGATCACTGGAGGGTTAGGTTCATCGGCCGATTGATCACTAGAGGGTTAGGGTTATTGGCCCATTGATCACTGGAGGGTTAGGGTCATCAGCCCGTTGATCACTGGAGGGTTAGGGTTATCGGCCCGTTGATCACTGGAGGCTGCTGGGCTGAACTCTGCTGCTCTCCATTGTGGTGCTATTTCATGGGCCAGTATGATAGCACTTCCTCCCTAAGGCTTCATTCTCTGGTTTGGACAGAGGCTTCCCTCGGCTCATCCTCGTGCGCTAATCTCTTTTGTTGACTACTCAGTGCAAACAGACTGAAATGTTGTCTGGGTGTTGCAGTATATAGACTAAAGTATCTACAGTGTAAATTTTGAAAGGCATTGCTTCATTTATTGATGTAATCATTTCAAACACAACTGTTTTCAGACATTTGCACAATTCAAACGACGTAATTAGACGTGAGTTGGCTGGGAGCAGTGATAACTGACTCAGACGTTTCCATGTAATAAAACTGTTTCAACTTAAATTTGCACAAACCCCAGGGCTTTCTGAAGGTTCTTCATAAATGTGTGGAGATGAGAGGAGATTGAGAGTCAGCAGCAGAAAAACAGCCAGATTTCTGATGAGCTCTGAGTTGGAGCTGAACAGAAGCACATACACATGGTTGAATCATCTATTTCTACTTTGCAAACAGCTAATGAACAGTTGGTAAATTGTCTGTTTGGGGTGAATACACACAAATGGTTCTTTGCACATTTGTACAAATGATCCAAGGAAACATTTGCCTCACTTTCTTTCAGAATGTGTTAAATCTGAGTTTTATTGCAGCCTCTGAAGGCATTAAAAAGTTTAACTTATAGTTTAGGCTGTAGAGTTGTTTGTGTAGATGATGCAGGAGTTAAAGAAAACAGCAGCTGATAAAGCAGTTGATGTCTAATACAGTGAAAGCAGTTGAACTGGCTTTTAAAGAACAAGAGAGAAAAGCTATTCATTAATTTTGACTCACCAATGCTAATCGGGTCAAGACTTAAGCAACCATTCCATTTACTAAACGCTGGAATCTGACTGCATTCAGACAGCCGTGGCTGCTCAGGTAGACAAATCAGATTTGTCTTTTCGTGCCACTGGGGACCCTTCTGTTTTCAGTGAGAAGTCTGACAGGAGAATCAGCTGCAGCAGAAAGCTTCACGCTGAGAGTCAGAACCACAGCGGCATTGCCAGTCGTGGGCAGATATGTCAAAAAGGTCCTCTTAGAATGCAGGTCAGAGATGAAGCTGACCTCACGGTGGAGGGAGGATGAGGAAGAAATGCAGAGGAGACGGTCAGAGAGTCTGTGGGTAGGGGTTTGTAGCGTCCAGACGGGCCGAGGGGGCAAAGGCTGGTCCCCTGATGGGTGTCTTTCAGTGTGCCCAGGCTGGTGGGAATGAGATGTGACGGGTGTGAAATGGTCCTCTCCCTCAGTGACCTGGTCGGTCTGGCCTGCTAACACTGTGGCATTGTCCTCCAGATTCTCAAAGAGCCTCTTAATAACTGAGATGGGAATGTATGAATGCCTGATAACTCTGATGGCATTGGTGATGACATTCAGTTAACGTCTTCGATTATAAAGACGGCACAAGAGATTTTAGATGGACGAGTCGCAGTGCCCCGAGCCTCTGATTCCTTTAGAAGGTAGCATGTCTTCTGTTTAGCTGCTGTATCTGCTTTTTTTTGACACGTTTCCCAATGGAAGAGGTTTTTTTTAATTGAACAATGCACATGTCATTGAAATACTGGCTGAACACACAGCTGAGCACATTTCTGTGAAGAACCGAGTCCTGTTAGAGCTGATGACATCCATTTTGTTTGCTGGGAGAGAACAGATGGGCAGCATTGGCAGAGAAATTTCACACCAAATGCAAATATAGCACCTTGTTGTTTTTATGTTTGCGGCTGTTCTGACCGTTCTTGCTCTTCCCCTCTGCTTTAAAAGAACACGCCTCATTGGTGGATGATGACGATAATGGCTATCTTGGATTTTTTTTTTTTTTTTAATTTTATTTTTACTCTCTGAGCTTAGAAGCAGTGCAGTGATATATTTCACGAGGACTTGTTGCCTCCCATACTTCTCCTCAGGGTAAATCTTTCAGTTTGTGTAAAATTCAGAATTAAAGCCATTCCTTTGACCCTTCAGTCAGCAGAAGACTGCCTTATTTGGCTCATTTTGTGCTTTTGGTTTCTGACAGTAAAGGCTAATGCACACCTCCAGTTTCTGGTAGACAGGTGTGTAGGAGGAGATGTCCATAGGTAAGAGAAGAGAGAACTCCTGCACACCGTCCTTTTACTTACAATTCCAGGTAACTGAAACGTTTTAGATCTTTATTCACCAATATTTTGTGTTTCTAATAAAGTTTATTGCAGGTAAAAAGATGCTTTATCTTCTTTTATCTGGACTTTCCTTTTTTCAAATGGATCAGAATAGAATCAGCCCAGCAGGGTGGAGCAGATTAGGAGTGGATAGGGATAGGATGAGCACTTGGTATCTTTACAACAAGGCTTGTCATGGAGAATGTCAGGTATTGTCACTGGAAAAACGATCCCCTTAAGGCGTGGTTGACTTCTCTGCCAGTATGCAGAAAATAAGAAGGAGACAGCTGTTGTGGTTCACCTTAGTTTGTCTTGGAGTCATGTGTGGATGCAGCTCAACTTGAAATGAATCATCCTGGCAGCACTGTAGATGACTTAACTCTAGCATATTCTACTGTATAACATCATCCCTTCCACCAGAGACTTGATTTAGCCTCCAGTTTTCTACTTTTTCTCCAGTGAATGTCTTCTCAGGTGCCAGAGACTGTCTCGAGCATTCAGCTCAACAATAGTAGTAATCCACAGAAAGATTGTGGAAGGAGGACTCTCCAATGTGACTAAAGCTGCAATCAGAGCTTAATAATACACATAATGACAGGTCAGCCGAGGGAAGGGAGGATTCTAGATCCACCCACTAATACTGGTGTTACCAAGGAGAAGTAAAATGGAGAAAGAAGGGAGATTAAAACTTTGATTCTTTCTTTAAATCCCTGAATAAAGTAAGTAAAACAGCACCGGGATAAAGAACTCTTGTGCTAAACGTTTTGCTCCCTCTCTCCAGCTGACTCATCTCCTGGTCGGTCTGTTGTTGTTCCTGAAGCTGAGGAGCAGAGAAAACATCTCTATCACTGCGTTAAACTGTTAGAGCTGTTTCCATGTTCCTGGAAAATCTGTGGAATCTGCATGGATTAGATTGTGCTGTGAGAAAGCTGTCACTGCTGACGTTCCCTATGCATCCAGGTGTAGTAACCTGGGGATGACCCGTCTAACACGGCATGCCAGAGCCCTGACTCACATGTCCTGACAGTCCTAATGACATGCGAACGCCCTGCAGAAAGCTGTGGGTCGCATCTGAACCTTTCTAAACTCATTTCCTCGTCTTCAGTTCCAGAATGCTGACAAGAGGATGAATCCTCTGGGTCGTCTGAGACATCCACGTGTCTTTGCTGCTGTCCCTCCCCGACAGGCCTCCGGTCCCACTGGGCCTCCATCTGCCTCCCAACACTCCCCCCCCAGCCCCCGGCCCTCCCAGTAGCGGCTGTCCCAGAGGGGAGGAAAGGCGAGCCGGCCCCCGTAAATATGCCTGGATGGAGGTCTCAGTGGCGTCTCGTCCTGCTGAACTCCCTGACCTGTGGCCTGGAGATCTGTGTGGCAGCTGGGATCACATACGTGCCACCGCTGCTGCTGGAGGCCGGAGTGGAGGAGCGCTACATGACCATGGTGCTAGGTAAGCCTGGAGGAGGGGTCTAATTACTGGGCCTCTGGTTGCACATTCTGTCTTTTTCTGACAAGGCATTCATTAAACATGAAAGGCAAAGGTAGGACTGGGCTCGGTCACATGCACGCACATTTGCACATGCACTCTGCGGGAAAGCTGGGATTTAGCTATCTAACCTATGTCCGTTTAATGACTACATACGTAACCATAATGTTTCTCATGAATGTTTCAGAGGATAGATTTTCATAGCTATATGTCTCTGTCCATCTATCCATCTATCTATCTATCTATCTATCTATCTATCTATCTATACGTCCATCCATCCATCCATCATCCATCCATACATCCATCCATCATCTATCTATCTGTCTGTCCGTCCGTCCGTCCATCCATCTATCTGTCTATCTATCTATCCATACATCCATCCATCATCTATCTATCTATCTATCTATCTATCTATCTATCTATCTATCTATCTATCTATCTATCTATCTATCCATCCATCATCCATCCACCCATCCACCCATCCATCCATTCATCTATCCATCCATCTATTCATCCATCCATGTATTCATCCATCTATTCATACATCCATGCATCCATTCATCCATCTATCCATCCATTCATCCATCCATCCATCTATTCATCCATCCGTGGATTCCATCCATCCATCCATCCATCCATCCATCCATCCATCCATCCATCATCCACCCATCCATCCATCCATCCATCCATCATCCACCCATCCATCCATCCATCCATCCATCATCCACCCATTCATCCATCCATCCATCCATCCATCCATCCATCCATCATCCACCCATCCATCCATCCATCCATCCATCCATCCATCCATCCATCCATCCACCCATCCATCCATCATCCACCCATCCATCCATCCATCCATCCATCCATCATCTATACACCGCTTAATCCTCACTAGGGTCGCGGGGGGGGCTGGAGCCTATCCCAGCTGACTCGGGCGAAGGCAGGGGACACCCTAGACAGGTCGCCAGTCTGTCGCAGGGCTACATATATAGACAAACAAGCACTCACACATTCACACCTACGGGCAATTTAGAGTAGTCAATTAACCTCAGCATATTTTTGGACTGTGGGAGGAAGCCGGAGTACCCGGAGAAAACCCACGCATGCACAGGGAGAACATGCAAACTCCATGCAGAAAGATCCCGGGAAAGCCGGGACGCGAACCAGGGACCTTCTCGCTGCAAGGCGAAAGTGCTAACCACTACGCCACTGTGCAGCCCACCCATCCATCCATCCATCCATTATCCATCCATCTATCGTTATGAGGCCTATCAAAAAGTATCATTTTATCTTCAACAGTCTGGATGCTGTGCTTGCTGTGGTTACATAAAACTGAAGTAAATTCACTTTGATAACAGCTTGAACTTCTTGAGAAGTTTTGTGTATCAGAACGTCGTCTCCCAGGAGTGTTTTAGTGAACTGATATGTGACCGGGTCCAGTGGAAGCCACTTTAGAGGCGATTGGGGGTGGGATGGAGCCTCAGGGCTCTTCTCTTCTTTCCCATTCAGGTCATAAAGACATAATTGAGGGCTTCACAGAAATTAGTGGCTGAATCACCTGTTGTTTTGTTGGCATGGTAATCAGGTGCTATTTGAAAGGCAGCAGGAGAGAAAATTGCCTGAGGAAGAGGCCCTCTCTGGAGTGTTGCTTCTTAATGTTCTTGTACTACAGATCGGATCAGACAGTGAAAAACCAGGACTTCACTGAATGAATCTTTCTGCTTGCTAGCACACATTTTCCCTCACAGATCTGTTGTCTTGGTTAGAAGGAGCAACAGGTGGAAAACGCAAAATCCAACTCAAATCAAAACCGTGTCAACCACTTTAGTCATACAAAGTACAAAGCTTTTTTTTGAACATTTCTGCATTCCATTATACACTATATTGCCAAAAGTATTCGCTCACCCATCCAAATAATCAGACTCAGGTGTTCCTATCACTTCCATGGCCACAGGTATATAAAATCAAGCACCTAGGCTGCAGACTGCTTTTACAAACATTTGTGAAATAATGGCTCGCTCTCAGGAGCTCAGTGAATTCCAGCGTGGAACTGTGATAGGATGCCACCTGTGCAACAAATCCAGTCGTGACATTTCCTGGCTCCTAAATATTCCACAGTCAACTGTCAGCTGTATTATAAGAAAGTGGAAGTGTGTAGGAACGACAGCAACTCTGCCACCAAGTGGTAGGCCACGTAAACTGACGGAGCGGGGTCAGTGGATGCTGAGGAGCATAGTGCCAAGAGGTGGCCAACTTTCTGCAGAGTCAATCGCTGCAGACTTCAAGCTTCATGTGGCCTTCAGATTAGCTCAAGAACAGTGCTTCAGCACAGAGCTTCATGGAATGGGTTTCCATCGCCGAGCAGCTGCATCCAAGCCATACATCACCAAGTGCAATGCAAAGCGTGGGATGCAGTGGTGTAAAGCAGCCACCACTGGACTCTAGAGCAGTGGAGACGCCTTCTCTGGAGTGACCAATCACGCTTCTCCATCTGGCAATCTGATGGACCAGTCTGGGTTTGGTGGTTGCCAGGAGAACCATACTTTTCGGACTGCATTGTGCCAAGTGTAAAGTTTGGTGGAGGGGGGATTATGGTGTGGGCTTGTTTTTCAGGAGCTGGGCTTGGACCCTTAGTTCCAGTGAAAGGAACTCTGAATGCTTCAGCATACCAAGACATTTTGGACAATTCCATGCTCCCAACTTTGTGGGAACAGTTTGGAGCTGGTCCTTCCTCTTCCAACATGACTGTGCACCAGTGCACAAAGCAAGGTCCATAAAGACATGGATGACAGAGTCTGGTGTGGATGAACTTGACTGGCCTGCACAGAGTCCTGACCTCAACCCCATAGAACACCTTTGGGATGAATTAGAGTGGAGACTGAGAGCCAGGCCTTCTGGTCCAACATCAGTGTGTGACCTCACAAATGTGCTTCTGGAAGAATGGTCAAAAATTCCCATAAACACACTCCTAAACCTTGTGGACAGCCTTCCCAGAAGAGTTGAAGCTGTTCTAGCTGCAAAGGGTGGACCAACATCATATTGAACCCTATGGATTAGGAATGGGATGTCACTTACGTTCATATGCCAGTCAAGGCAGGTGAGCGAATACTTTTAGCAATATAGTGTATCTGTGGATTATGTGAGGAACCATGAAGGGTGGTTTGCTGTGGACAGATATTGTGCCTCGTGCAGCAGCAGATGTTCTGGACGATAGGCAGCATTATGTCTCGCTAACATGTAATTCACTTTGGCCTCTGCTGGTGTATTTTTGGCTCACTCGCCTCAGACTTTTCAGTCTATCTATAGTAAGAATTTACCAAAACTATGTGGAAGCCTCTACAATGCAAATGGAATCACGGACATGGTTTTTTTAAATCCTAGGTCGTCTTGGTGCTCTGGATTAGTGCCAGACATCGCCCGAATGGTGTATGTATATCTGTACACTTTAACTGAATTTACTTCTGAGTGGTGTGAATAGCAGCTTTATCCTGAGTCCATCTCCATGGTCCTGTCTGAAGGCTGCTCTTCATCTTCTTGTGACTACAGATGGTAGATAGAAGAAGACTCCGTGTGCAGAACTTTCTATTCAAGCCTAAACATTTAACAATTTACACTTTTACGCTTCAGTTTCTGCAACAGCTGCTGGTGATATAAAGAAAAATGATTTCATTGTAGAGTTCTTCCAAAACTGTGAGCCAATCTGAAAGCAGCTCGGCCTAATTCTCATCTCCCTGCATTATAATGGAGTGGCGGAGAGTTATTTGAATGAAGATAGATATTGTGTCTGGTGGAAACTTAGAGCAAATTTCCCAAAGTAGTCGTGTCAGGCTTTTTGGTGCTAGGATTAGGGTTAGGGTTAGCTAACCCTCCATTAAAAGTAAGAAAATCGAAAATAAATTTAAAAAGTACTAAAACCAATTAATTTGACTAAAAAATCATGAGTTTCAAAAATGTTAGGATCAAGTTAAAAACCCAAGTTACATTAATTTAAACCCAGCTAGGAATGGATACCACGGGACCAGAGCTACCATTGGGGCTTGAATCTGGGTCCTCTGCTCCAAGGGCTGACGTCCTACCTGGTGAGCTATTTCTCCCATGGTTTTAATCCTTGATTTCAACCCTATGGGATGCCAGAATGGAAAATGTGGTCCAAGTAAGAAAGTCGCCCTCGGGGCTTGAAGTCAGGTCTCTGCATCTAAAGTCCTGTAACCATCCAGGTGAGCTAATCTCTGCCTTCTGTTCAAATGTTAAATTTTTATAAAATCATTAAAATTTTAAAAAAGTTTCAAAAAAATAAAAATATAGGGGAGGGGGGTTGGGGTTAGGGAATGGAAGGGGTAGGGGTAGAAAAAACTATGGGGGGGTTAGGGTTAGGAAATGGGAGGGGTAGCGTTAGAAATAAATAAATAAGGAGGGAGATTTAGGATTAAGGAATAGGATGGGTGAGGGAAAAAAGACTAAAGGGGAAGGGGGGTTAAGGTTAGGAGATGGAAGGGGTAGGGTTAAAAAAAATAAATAAGGGAGAAGGTTGAGTTTAGAAAATGGGAATGATAAGGTTACAATCCTAAAAATCCAATAAATAATTAAATAAATAACAAAAATAACTGGTGGAACAAGGACTGATTGGGTAAGTGCAAATTTTGTACAGCATGCAACAATAAAAGTCCGCAACTCATGAAGACCTTAAAATGAAAAAAAAGCAAGTTATGAAACATGCATTACACCATAATAACACAATATTTACAATCCAGGTAGCATTATTAGTAAAATCTGTAAAAGAAAGTGTTATAGTCCTCAGAGATCGTTCCACCCTGTAAAAGATTAAAAGTTCAAAGTTCCAGGTCATTATATTTCATATAATCTGTGGAGAACAGAAGTCATAATTACAGGTCCAATTGGTTAAACCAGTCTTCCAGAATTCAGTCCGCAGAATCAGTTGTCCAGGCCAAATCTGAAAGGTCCCTCTCAAAGTCAGTTTTGCCGATGTGAAGGCTCTCCCAGCCACCTTGCTTCTTGATTTTTTCATTTAATTTGTCAACCAAGATCCGCTGTCGTCGGGAGAAGGAGGCTGGAAACTGAAGCAGAGGGACATAGATAATGGATAACGGCCGAGGGGAAAGCCATCTCTTGTACTCTAACATTAGGGTTAGTGTTAGGGTTAGGTGTTGTTAGGGTTAGTGTGTTGTTCAGGTTAGAGTGTTTTTAGGGTTAGTGTGTTGTTAGGGTTAGGGTTAGTGTGCTGTATTGAGGACTGAGCAGCTGCTGAGAAGACAGAGATGGTAATTCTTCCAACTTTTGATGCTGAGGATTGTTCTGATGGACTTCCACAGCTGCAGCAGGAGATGAATGTCTGGCTGCAGTCAGTTGATCCATCCCGTTCTGCTGTCTGTTCGTCTGTTTCTTGGATTCTTAGCTCCAGTTTTCCATCAAAACCTTCAGGCCGTCATTCTGAGATTGAGTTAAACTAGACAAAGACCAGAATGGATTTTGTGTTCTTCTTATGCTTGAATGCTGTGTAAGTTTGTTTGATGAGCAGATCCTTTTATTGTTTGCATATTATGGTCTGCGAGCATGTGCACAAGGACAGGCCTGAACTGACAAAAAGCCTTTAGATGAGAAGCCCTGAATGTATACAGCATCGTCCCTGACTAGAATAAAAACTCCACAGTGTACTTGAAATGTAAAAGCTTGCCCCGGGATGGGATGATTTCAGATACTTCATGTGTCTGTATGTGAACGCCCAGCGTGTTCTAATTAACCAGACCGGTCACGTGTGGAGGATGAGCTGCTACCTTCAGGCAGTAGGCCATCTGTAGCAACCATCAGCAGCAGCTAGTGATGATGGAACAGGGAAGCATGCAGCTCTCTGCTTGGTAGGTCAGTACAAGGACGAGCTGAAGACAGGCTGGAAACACCAGAGGTAGCTGTTAGTAGCTAAACAGAGACTTTAGAAAGGCTACAGTGAATATCTGGTGGGTAAACATGAGTAGAAATGCAGTCAGGGTTTTGGAATGCAGTGTTTGGCAAAGAAAATCCATGTTTTACTTCATACATTCCTAGTGCTGTTTGTCTGGTGTGTACTGTGTCCTTCCTCTGAGTATTCTTGCTGTTCCTGCAGGTATCGGCCCGGTCCTCGGCCTCCTGTTCATCCCTCTGATTGGCTCTGCCAGTGACCACTGCAACAGCAGTTATGGCCGGAGGCGGCCCTTCATCTGGCTGCTGTCCCTGGGAGTCCTCCTGGCTCTTCTCATCATCCCCAATGCTGACATCCTGGCAGAGTTCTTTGCCTGGGGTGGGCGTACCCTGCAGGTAGGAAGCTGGCTGTTTGTTTTTTTATAATTCTACCTGGAGGCCTCCAGGTAGCTCTACAGGTGGAGCTGTAGACCCATCAGCTGGAGCTTTAGTGCTCAAAGCAGCGGCCCTGGGTTCCAGCTGATCCTTTCCAACTGTATCCTCCATGTTTCCTCTCTCTCTTCTCTGTTCTCTATAAGAATGGCTAAAAAAGGCACAGAAATACCTCCTACCTATAGAGTGCACCAGGAGAACCAGGAGAAACCAGGAGAACCAGGAGGAACCAGCTGGAGGTCACTCCTTGTGTCTTTCAGCTGAGAGATGAATAAATTAACTCTAACTTTCTGATGTGTGTTCCAGGTGGGCTTCCTGATCCTGGGCGTGGGGCTCCTGGACTTCTGTGGACAGGTGTGCTTCACCCCATTAGAGGCTCTTCTGTCAGACCTGTACCGGGACGAGGAGGATCAGGCCTTCGCTATGTTCTCCTTCATGGTCAGCCTGGGAGGCTGCGTGGGTTATCTCCTGCCTGCTCTGGACTGGAGTCGCGGTCTGCTCTCCGTTTACCTGGGAGGCCAGGCCGAGTGCCTCTTCTCCCTCCTCATCCTCATCTTCATCTCCAGCGTGCTGATCACCATGAAGGTGTCGGAGGAATCCCCGTGCTCCAGCAGCAGCTCTGCAGGATCAGGATCTTTACTGGGGTCGGGCTCCGGGGTGCTGGAGGCTGGCCAGTGCGGCGTGCCGCGCTCCTGCTTCTATCTGCTCAGGTGTAAGCTGAGGCTGCTGAAGTCTGGACCTCTGCTGTGCCTCCTGAGGACATGCTGGTCCATGACCCCGGCCCTCTACAGGAGCTACTGCCATGTCCCACGAGTGATGAGGCAGCTGTGCGTGGCCCAGCTCTGTAGCTGGATGGCCGTCATGTCCTTCATGCTCTTCTACACAGACTTCGTGGGGGAAGGTCTGTATGAGGGCGTGCCGAGTGCTCCACCAGGAAGTCTGTCCAGGGAGAGATACGATGAAGGTCAGTCTGTTCAGTCATTCTGCAGGTTAGTTTCACACTAGATGGAGTTGCTTATTCATTTATCCTTCATTTTACAACATGGCATCACCAAGCAGGGCTAGAGATCATCAGCTTTAGTTGGACTGGTCAGATGGAGGACGTGATGATCTTAGATCTTAACCCAAACCCTCCTCAGACCTGGACCAGATGTCCTCAGAGCTGGACTAGATGTCCTCAGAGCTGGACTAGATGTCCTCAGAGCTGGACTAGATGTCCACAGAGCTGGACTAGATGTCCTCAGAGCTGGACTAGATGTCCTCAGAGCTGGACTAGATGTCCTCAGTCTGGACTAGTTGTCATCAGAGCTGGACTAGATGTTCTGAGTCTGGACTAAATGTCCTCAGAGCTGGACTAGATGTCCTCAGAGCTGGACTAAATGTCCTCACTCTGGACTAGTTGTCATCAGAGCTGGACTAGATGTCCTCAGAGCTGGACTAGATGTCCTCAGAGCTGGACTTTGATGTCCTCAGAGCTGCACTAGATGTACTCTCGTCCTTCAGCCACAGGGACAGAACCTGTTTCTGCTGCATTCGATGTGTTTCTAGTGGAGCTAAAGTACTGAATGATGAGTCTTTACCACTTCCCATTAGATTGTGAACATTTCATTTCTGCATTTCAAGCATCATTTTCTACTGCTGCTCTTCAGAAACTGTCAACAAATCCTCAGTCTTTATCCTTTCCTGTTCCTGCTCTGTAGATGACTGTCACTAATCCTGGAGACACTTGCATGACATTTTTCTTTAACTATGCAAATGCTTAGCTTTAAGAATATTGCAAACCTGCAGATGGTCTGAAGGCTGAGAAGACGTCTGAGAAGACGTCTTTCTGAGGTTTATTTCACCAGACAGGGAATGAGAAAGAATGAAGTCAACATGTGAAGCAGACATCTTTTCCTGTTGAGAAGTTTCACATTTCTGACCATAGTGACTGAGTGAAGTGTTGATCCTCCTTTTGGTTTATTGTTCAGTCAGACTTCTTCCATCCTGTCTCCCATCGTTCTTTTGGCGTTTTTAAAAAAAAATAAAAAATTTAACCTGTTTTACCTTCACTTTATGCTTCAGCTTCCCTTCTTCCTTCCTCCACATTTTATCCTTTCACCTGGCTTCCAATCCATTTTACTCTGAAACCTTTTGCCCACTTTAATTTGACATTTTTATCCATCCACTTTCCTTTTTTTTCTCTCTGTCCACCTGCTTTCTACTCTGTTTACTTTGCTCTGTCTCTGCTGGACCAGGAGGAATGTCACACTCACTAAGAATTAATGTGAGGAATCGTAACAAAGAACACGTTCATTCAGCCAGGTAGACCCAAAGAACACAGTTTCTGAGTTTGGTTTGTTGAATGTGAAACACAGCGGATGTTCTTGGATCATTCAGATGTTTCTCTGCTTTGGTTGTAGCTGCAGGTACATTCTACCTGCTTTTAACAGTGACTGCTGTTGTTTCTGTGCTCATGTTTCCTGCTGGGAGGTTTGCAGTGTGAAGCATTTATCTGTAAAGCTCAAACCAGAGGTACAGTAATCCTCCCAGACAGCAGCAGTTTTCCTGTGCACAGATTCAGCAGCTCAGTCCCATATCTCTCTGGGCTTGAATTTCAGTCCTCATTAGCTGCTGTAGTGGTTGTAAAGTGGGCTGAGCAGCTTTTCTTTCCAGGAGTGATATGATCCTCATACGTTAGTCTGACCCACGCTGTTAACGTAGTGGAGATCACCACCATAGAAGCTGGAATAAAGATCAGTCTGGAGATGGAATCACTTCAGCGTTCACACATTAATACTCCGTTTACAAAATACTTAAGGAGTAAAACATACATAGGGATAAGCTTGGAACTTTACTGAACAGAGAATAGTCCCATGAGATAGAAAATCCCTTGATGGACATCTGGTTTTGCTGCCATTTCTGACCACTGTGAAGAGATTCAGTCAGTTTGATCATATTTCTGTCTACTAAATAAACAGTTCAAAAGGACAAACTAACCAAACATTAATTTATTATTTTAAATGGTTCAACAAGTGTTTCCTGTGAGCTACGATATCGGGAACTCTATGAGCTGCTAGAACAGGATGCATCACATGATCACAATCTTCCACTTACTCACTTGTAATCTGTGAAATGCCCCGCTGTGAGATCAATAAAGGATCTATCTATCTATCTATCTATCGATCTATTGATCTATCTATCTATCTATCTAGTCATCTGGTTTGATGCAGTGAATAAGGAAGGAAAGCTCCACAATGAACCTCATTTTGTGGAGGGGTCTGTGACTTTTCCTCTGTTGTAAAAACGTTAAATTCCACCGTGGTCAGTCGGAGAGGCTTCATCCAGAGGTTTGTTGTCTGGATGCTAATGTGGTCTGACTGGGACAGGAAGTAAACATGGAGCGGATTAATCTGGGGTTAATGTTGCTGATAGTCCATGCTAGTCCCTCTGAACCACATCTGTTCCTGCCTGTTTCTGGACCAACAGAAGGTTTTCTGGCTCAGTTCTGGTTGAGCATTCTGTGCACCTTTTCCTGGATGTGTCCATAGAAGGACATGAATGGAGTCACTTCAACACGTCTGATGGTTTGTAAAGTGATAAGGATTAGGGTTAGGCGCTGGGTGAATTCTCTTTATCTGCTACTTTTGTTTGACCTCAACAGAAAACAACACGAGGTCACGGACTGATGGGAGGGAACTGTTGTAGGAAGAAACGGCATAAATTCAAACGTACCTCCATTGTTTTAGTAATTAACAGGGACATAGTTCTGTCCTGGACGCTACTTTGCTTTGAGTGTTGCTGCTGGAAGGAATTATGGATCAGTATTTATTGATTGATTTAAAGGGTTAGGGTATTAACTCCTTTATCTCCTAAAGGATGAACCCGTGTGTCCTACACTAAGCGAAGCACCTTACTGAGCAGCTCTTACCATGGCTGTCACACTCTCAGGTCATTTTCTTCAGGAACATTCCTAAGAAACAGACTATTGGACTGCAGTCATTGTTCATTGGCTGCTGTGGTCGGAATACTGATTTCGTTTTTCTTCCAGGAATCCGTATGGGCAGTCTGGGTCTGTTCCTGCAATGTGCTACCTCAACCTTCTTCTCTCTGGTTCTGAGCCATCTGGTTCGTCATTTTGGGTCCCGACGGGTCTACCTGAGCAGCATGGTGAGCTTCACGGCCTCTGCTTTGGTCATCTGCCTGTCCAAAAGTGTTGTCCTGGTCACTGTGATGGCAGCTCTGACCGGCTATGCGTACGCAACGCTGCAGACGCTGCCTTACACTCTGACCTGCCACTACCACAAGGAGAAGGAGGTGAGAACAGGAAGGACTGAGAATGACAGCATGTGGACGGAATCTGCATTATTGATTCAGCTGGCTTCTTTTTGTCTCCTTTCAGGTCTACATGCCAAAAAGGATAACCAAAAGCATATATAAAAACGGTGTAACAGCCAAGCGAGACTCTGTGTATGTGACTGCAGTGGAAGAGGAGGGAGGACTGAACCACAACCCCTACCAGCATGCCTTCTTCAGCCACGACTATGAGGTCCATCCCGGCCTTCAGAACCAGAACGGCTCGTCTCACAGCTCCTCCGAGCCAGACGAGGCCGAGCTGGGCTACGAGAAACGTGGCGTGGGCTTGGACTTCGCCATCTTAGACAGCACCTTTCTGCTCTCTCAGGTGTTCCCCACCCTCTTCATGGGCATGATCGTTCAGTTTGCTCAGTCCGTCACCGCCTACATCGCCTGCTCTGCCATCTTCGGAGCCGTCGCCATCTACCTGGCCGGCCAGATCGTCTTTGACCAGAAGGAGCTCAGAAGCTGAGATGCAGAAGAAGACAGTGATGGAATCAATCAATCAATCATTCAGGTTCCAGGGTGGAACTCGGCAGTGCACTACTGTTCCCAGAATGCCTTGTGTCGGCCCCATCGGTTTGCTTTTCTCAAAGTGTTTCTGTGGCTGTGGCAGGTTCTGTGAACGTGACTAACAGAGATAAAGCCACTACATGCGTGTTATCCGCCAGTAACACGCGGTTTCCATGTAACAGCAGCCACTTGAAGAATGCTCAGGTACGCTCCTACAGATGACTAAAACCTTTCTGGTGTGATGTTTCAGTCCATGTTTCTCCTCAGGAACCATCAAACAGATTTACTGTTGAACTCATCAGTGACTAACCTTTCTGTGTTTTTTATTAATCTTATGCTGAACTATCCACAGTTTTTAAAGCTGTTTGGGACTCAGAACAAACCTTTCAGCTCCGTTGGTTTGTACTGACTCATCCTCTGGTCAGCATCTTATTTTATTTCAGTTTTAATTAAAGCCTTGAGCGTCACCGTCTTGTTTTTAAAGTCAGACTAAGAGAAGCACAGAATGGATAAACGATTGCATTGTTGTAATTTGTTCAGAAAATAGAGCCACAGGAGGGGCCAGTGGGACTGCTCTGTCCTCCAGGATGGAAATCTATATAAACATATATTTATATATAAATGGATATATATTTATATATAACAAACTGGCAACTCCATTAGAAATGAAGTCAAATTTTTAGTGTCATTTCCATGGGGCAGTTATTTGATGGTTAGGAGGTAATTCTCTCCATGAATCCACCAGAACGTTCCACTGTAACAGGACTGGAGTTTGTTCTCCACCTCAATCTTTCTGCAGAATCACAGACTCCACCTATAAGTTAGAACCTGTAGGAGATGGATTCATGAAAAGTGGTCAGAATATTTTAATCTTTAGCCCCTACAACGGGTCAAGCTCCAAAATGCCAAAAAGATATGCATCCTAGATTGTCTATAGTGTAACTCATTAGTCTAATGTCATCTTTATACTCTTGATGGAGGGCTGGATAGACTCTATCAACCACTTTACAACACAGGATCTCTGTCAACTATTTCCAGCTGATTTTACCCCCGGTGGGTTGTTTCATTCACTACATCCACTGAGCAGCTGGAATATTTCCCCGTTCCCTGATTCTGCCTCCATCTATTAGTTCATGAACAAGTTTACTGAAGATGTTCTGAATACAGATTTACTGTATGATCCCTGTGGGAGTTTAGTTCTGCAGCCTGCTGAGGTTATCGACTGACGGTTTAAGAAGCTGGAAAACTCTGGATGATCAGGAGACGCTGGTCACCTTCAGAAACTCCTCTAAAGTTTAGTTTTCATGCACTCTTTTTTAAATTTCCTTTTCTTTTCATTTTTTACTGCATTGAAAGATGACAATCAGACATCCAGACGGGCTTTAGGTGATGTTGGTGATGAACGTGTAGACATGAGGTCTGATCAGATCTATCCGTTCATTCCTGAACGTCACGCAGTCAGTGGAAGCATTTAGTGAAGGGAAAGTCTGAGGAATCCTGGAGTGTGAGCAAATGCAAGGCGTGTGGAGTTTTTTTTATTGCTGTCTGTTCGTTCTGAAGCTCAGCGGCTTTTTAAATTGGCCAGAAGATGTGATCTTCTCTAAAACGCTGCTTGTGTCTCAACCAGCAGTGAATTAATTTGATCCTAGAGGTAATAAAAGAGGCTGAGCAGGTAGAGATAGACCTGAGGAAGGTGGAGGATCCGTCAAGTAGAACGCTCAGCAAAGATTAGCTCAATGTCAGAAAGAGGTTGTTTTACAAGAAAAAAGGTGCCTGTACATTATCAAGCCTGTTTTTGTACATATGTATTTATTTATGAAGCTTTTATTCCAGATAGCATGTATGGAACTATTGGACTTTGCAGCATCGTTTCTAGGTGCACGGTGAAGGCTGTTTCTGTGAAAAACATAAATTATTTGTATAGATATGGTATAGAAGGGTCCTCAGAGCTGTAATTTATTTGATCCTGTAGCTTTGCAGCATCCCAGCGTTTAGCTGCTCATCTGCTGTTGGTTTACTGAAAGTTACACAACTCAGATCCACCGCGTCGTTTCTTTCTAATGTCCTGTTTTATCTGGGTCTTATATAACCACTGGTTTCTGTCATATTTAGACACATGTTTAGCTGAATGAATGAGACCTTTTCACTCCTAAACCAAATGTCCTGTTTAAAGTGCCAATGGTCCGGATAGTTCGGGCCTCCAGCTGTTACTGATGTGATTTAAGTCTTCTGTCATTCACCCACAAGAAGCTGTATTTCATTTTCATCTACATCTATCAGATTGTGTATAAATTTGCAGTTACCAAATAGATTTTATACAAAATAAAAGAACTGCGTTGTTCATGATGTTGTCTTTGAGTCATTGAACTTTTCCAGTCTCTGCTGCTTCTTCAGCTTAGTGTCATTTTATCAGATAACTGAATAAATGCTTCTCAGTGTCCAGAAACCTGCAGTTTGGGCCTCAGCCTGAAGGCTCCACGTGGACTTGGGAATGGCGCCATCCTTTGGAGATGTGGGGAACTGCAGAGAGCTGCTGGCTGCGGCCTCCTGACGCACGGAGAGGAGGAAAGGCATGCTGGCTATGTGAGACATTCATGACGGGCCTCCAGTTCAACCTCACAGCTCTCACGAATGAGAATGGAACTCGCACGGCGTGCATGTAGAAACATGGAATAATTAAAGAGTCCTGGGCCAGCTGATTGGAGATCAGTGGCTCAAGGACACGTCTGGAGGTCTGGACCCCGGGCTGAGGTCTGGACCCCGGGCTGAGGACGCCCTGGAGGCTCCAGCTGACTGTCAGGTTTAGGGGGTCGTGGATAAAGCTTAGATCTGCTGGTAGAAGGCGTTGAAGGGCCCAGCAGCAGCAGAGGGACCACTAGAGCTGTCATTGCTCTCTGGTGACAGCCGGCCTGTTTTTACTCCCTCCTTCTAAATAAGGAAGCGACCTGACAGACACATGACCACCGACCCGATTTGGCAGCGGCCCGGAGCCCCGTGGCTCTCAGGCCGCCTCCAATGAGCTCCTTCCTGCTCCAGTCCCAGCAGCGTGATGTCATCCAGGTGGAAAGACGGTTTTTGGTGAAACCAGAGGATTCATCCCGAGGAGAGACAGAGAGGGAGGAAGAGAGAGAGAACGGAGCGTGTGCGTGTGTGTGAGAGAGAGGGGCGCGGAGGAGCTGCAAAACATGGTAATCACCAGCACCTCCATCTCCATCACCTCCTCCATCACCTCCAGCTCTGCCGCGCACTCTCCCGTCTCTCCTCCTCTGCTCCGGGGCTGGAGCTTCATGCCCAGAGCTCCCAGAATAGCCCTCAGCCAGCATGCCGAAGGAAGCAAAACAAGAAGAGCGGTATTTTTAGGCTCATTAATTTGGACCACGTGGCCCGAAGGTAAACCGGATGGCCGTTGCGCAAAGGCTCCTCGTCAGTATGTCCTGCGAGGCCGGCACGCCGCTCTGGACGCTGCCCGCCGTGGTGCTCCTGGGCTTTCTGCTGGGGATCGTGTCCGCGTACCCGGTACCGAGCGGCAGGACGAACGCAACCCTGCTGGAGAGGCGCTGGGAGACCCTGTTCTCCCGCTCCGTGCTGGGGATCTCCGGGGAGAAACCGGAGCTGAACTGGGAGAGTGACTATCTGCTGGGCATCAAGAGAGTGCGGAGGCTCTACTGCAACGTGGGCATCGGGTTTCACCTCCAGGTCCTCCCAGACGGCAGGATAAACGGTGCTCATAATGAGAACCAGTACAGTGAGTTAACCTCCACCTAATGCAGTAGATCTGCTCCCTATTAATCTGCATGATCATAGCTCATCCCACTGACTAATCTATTAAAAACAGATCCATCAGCAATGAGCAGCCCTCTTCTTCCCCTCCTCCTCCTCCTCCTCCCCAGAGCTCAACCATGTCATGAATGTATGGACGCTTTTAGACCAACTTATTTTTACGCAGCGCAGTGAGGGCGGTCCGCAGAGCCGCAGCCGCACGTCAAAGCAGTTAACTGCACATTAACGGCCTCACAATGCGCTAATTACCGGTGGGGGGTGGGGGTGAAAAAGATGTAAGATGGAGTGAAAGATGCAGAACAAAGGCTCGGCATGCTGCGCAGTAAAGCCGCAGGTTCCACCCATAGAGGACAGCAGGAAGTCAGCAGGAGGATGGTATTCCAGGTGGATCCTCTCTAACCATCCTTCCTTTGTCCTGCAGGTCTCCTGGAGATCTCCACGGTGGACAGAGGGGTGGTGAGTCTGTTCGGGATGAGCAGTGAGCTGTTTGTCGCAATGAACAGCCGTGGAAGGTTGTACGGAACGGTAGGTCTGGAGGTTTATCTGTTCTCCTTCTTTCTGCATATTCAGTTATTTATCTTTAAGCTGCCCTGCTGTGTTTTACAACAGGACTACACACACACACACACACACACACGCACACACACGTATGTATTGATTGTTTGATTGATTGATTGATTTAATTTCACACACATATATTATTTATTTATTTAATTTCATGCGTAATATTCTACAGCTCTATTTAAAGGCAAAACACTGGATCTGTATGGATAAATAATGATTAGATGGATGGATAGATGATAGATGGATGGATAGATGATAGATAGATGATGGATGGATGGATAGATGATAGATGGATGGATAGATGATAGATAGATGGATGGGTAGATGATAGATGATAGAGGATAGATGGTTGGATAGATGATGGATAGATGATAGATGGATGGATGGATGGATAGATGATCGATAGACGGATGGATAGATGATAGAGGATAGATGATAGATGGATGATAGATGATGGATAGATGATGGATGGATAGATGATAGATGGATGGATAGATGATGGATGGATGGATGATAGATGGATGGATATATGATGGATGGATGGATAGATGATGGATGGATGGATGGATAGATGATAGATGGATGGATGGATGGATGGATGATAGATGGATAGATGATAGAGGATAGATGGATGGATAGATGATGGATAGATTGATAGATGGATGGATAGATGATGGATGGATAGATGGATGGATGATAGATGGATGGATAGATAGATGGATAGGTGATAGATTGATAGATGACAGATGGATGGATAGATGATAGATGGATGGATGGATAGATGGATGATGGATAGATGGATGGATAGATGGATGGATAGATGATAGATGGATAGGTGATAGATGGATGGATGGATGGATGGATGGATGGATGGATGGATGGATGATGGATAGATGGATAGATGATGGATGGATAGATGGATGGATGGATGATAGATGGATAGATGATAGAGGATAGATGATGGATAGATTGATAGATGGATGGATAGATGATGGATGGATAGATGGATGGATAGATGATCGATAGATGATAGACGGATGGATAGATGATAGAGGATAGATGATAGATGGATGATAGATGATGGATAGATGATGGATGAATAGATGATAGATGGATGGATAGATGATGGATGGATGGATGATAGATGGATGGATATATGATGGATGGATGGATAGATGATGGATGGATGGATGGATAGATGATAGATGGATGGATGGATGGATGGATGATAGATGGATAGATGATAGAGGATAGATGGATGGATAGATGATGGATAGATTGATAGATGGATGGATAGATGATGGATGGATAGATGGATGGATGATAGATGGATGGATAGATAGATGGATAGGTGATAGATTGATAGATGACAGATGGATGGATAGATGATAGATGGATGGATGGATAGATGGATGATGGATAGATGGATGGATAGATGGATGGATAGATGATAGATGGATAGGTGATGGATGGATGGATGGATGGATGGATGGATGATGGATAGATGGATAGATGATGGATGGATAGATGGATGGATGGATGATAGATGGATAGATGATAGAGGATAGATGATGGATAGATTGATAGATGGATGGATAGATGATGGATGGATAGATGGATGGATGATAGATGGATAGATAGATAGATGGATAGATGATAGATTGATAGATGGATGGATAGATGATGGATGGATAGATGGATGGATGATAGATGGATGGATAGATAGATGGATAGGTGATAGATTGATAGATGACAGATGGATGGATAGATGATAGATGGATGGATGGATAGATGGATGATGGATAGATGGATAGATAGATAGATGGATAGATGATAGATTGATAGATGACAGATGGATGGATAGATGATAGATGGATGGATGATAGATGGATAGATGATGGATGGATAGATGGATGGATAGATGATAGATGGATAGGTGATAGATGGATGGATGGATGGATGGATGGATGATGGATAGATGATGGATGGATAGATGGATGGATGGATGATAGATGGATAGATGATAGACGATAGATGGATGGATAGATGATGGATAGATTGATAGATGATGGATAGATGATGGATGGATAGATGGGTGGATGATAGATGGATGGATAGATAGATGGATAGATGATAGATTGATAGATGACAGATGGATGGATAGATGATAGATGGATGGATGGATAGATGGATGATGGATAGATGGATAGATGATGGATGGATAGATGGATGGATAGATGATAGATGGATAGGTGATAGATGGATGGATGGATGGATAGATAGATCCATTTCAAAGTGTTCATTCTGAGGGCAGCATCAGGGGCAGATGGAGGAGAATGGATCCACCTCCACCTGATACCATCTTTAGAGAAGTGTTCCAGAGTAGATCTTCTGCATAGGACTGAACGTCTCCAGTAAATATTCATCAACTGTCTAAAGATTTGCTTTGTTAGTTTTTTAGTGTTTGAGTTTTCCAGCATTTGTTTCAGTAATAATATTAAACTGTGCTTTTATTTGGACAGTGTGGTTCTACCTTTAAACTGTTCCATCAGACTGATCATTTAATGTTCCGTTTAATCCCTGGAAATATGAAACTAGAAGTTTTTAGGACAAACTGGACGTTTCATGTTTGGTTCAGATCATAGATAAAGATTCATAAGATCTTCATTATGGAACTATTTTTATGTCGTTTAATTGTTGTCTTGTTGTAATCTGTCCTAGATATAGATTATATAGGTTGTATATATAGGTAGAGGTTGTGTGTGTGTGTGTGTGTGTGTGTGTGTGTGTATATATATATATGTATATATATATATTTGCTTCAGAAAGTCAAGTCTGAGCTGGTGTAAATCGGGTCTTCAGTGAAAGTTTATTTCTCTGCTGCCAGTTTATCATTTATCTTCACAGTTTCAAAGGAAAAACCTAATACATGACTTCTGGCTGATGATTGGTTGATTATATTATTAGGCGGCCAGATGGTGGCATGCTGATAAAATGTGTTTGTAAATTACTAAAGATAACGTTTAAATGGTGTGAGGACAGAGTTAATGTCTAAGTGCTGCTGCTGGTTGTTTTAGAATGTGAGGCTCTTATCTGGTCCTGAGTGATGAAGCGTTGGGTTGAGAGCAGCCGATGATTTGATAACAGACTGAATTAGACCTTCTGGTCTGGATGGAGAGACTGCTGGACACTGTTCACTGTTCAGGCTTCAGCAGAGCAGCTGTACTGTTGTTTAATGGAGAGGTTATTCTGTTGGGGTCTTATTGCATCAGGAATCATTTACTGAATTAGGAATGCTGAACTGTATGGGTTGAATATTTTCTGCAAACTCTTCCTAAATTGTGAAACTGTGCCTGTAAACAATCTGGAAACGCTAAAGTTAGAGGTTGAAACTTTGGGTTTCTGTCCTTAAATGTGCAGCTGGAGCCGGTTTAGCTTCAGAAAGACTGGAAACAACTAAAACTAAACCGACTGACTGCTGTTTGGAAAAGTTGTGGTTCATCTGAATTAAATATTAAATCTTGTATTAATTATTGTGTTGAAACACAGCCAGGCTAGTTGTGTTTACAGTCTTTCTGCTAATGTGTCCTATTAGCTTCATCATTAGCGTCCAGACAAGAAAACATTTCAATAAATGTCTAAATATTCCTTTAAAATTAGTGTTACTATATATAGATAAAAATATATATAACAGATGAAGTTTGTTCTTATGGATGTAGTTAAAGTTCTGTTACTTGTAAACACGTCCTTAAGGTGTGTTTTTATATGCCGGCCGACACTAGAGATGAACTTTTTTGACAAATGATTCATAATTTGAGTATTTTTGGGGAAGCAAACAGACTCTAGCTTCTTAAGTTTGAATATTTATTGGTTTCTTTGCTTCTCTGACAGTAAACTGTCATTGTGGGTAAAATACTGATGACATATTTCAGTGTTTTCTGACGGTTTTTTTAGACCAAACAACTAACTGATTAATAAAGAAGGTAACTGACATTAATTGACAGGAGAAGAATCATTTGTTCCGTCATGATGAGTGAAATTAGCCGTTAACAGAGTTAACGAGCTGAACGTTCCCACCATGAACCTGCAGTCAACTCTTGTATTAAAAAACTGAAGATTCACACAGAACAAAAAGTAAGAAACCAACCCTATTAATTAGCAGATGAGGGCTTTAGAATCGGTTTGCAGTTTGAACGTGTCTGAATCCAACCGATACTAGAAACCCATATTAAACCTGAACACTAGTTGGAGGTGAGCTGGAGTGCTTGAGCTGCAGAGGCAGGTGGAGATGGAGGACTCTGTAGAGCTGTACATTCTAGAGGAAACAAAAGTGTAGAGTTAGATGATATAAAAAACCAAAAACCTTCTAAATATGGAACTGTGATCCATGGAAATTAGTTTCTGGGGTTAATCAATGACCTGACAGAGGCTTTAATTTCTGTTTTCATTGATTCTCCTGGAGTTTAGGAGAACTTTGTGCTTTTCTACGTCATCTAAATGTTCAGTAAATGCTCCCATTACTGCATCTAAGCTTAATTTATCTTCATATTCGTGTGCATTGCTCACATCTTTCTTTTAAAAAGCTTTTTAATGTTGTCTTCATAGCTTCAAACCACGGTCTTCTTTATCTTCCCTCAGACAGTCTTCCATGACGAGTGCAAGTTCAAGGAGAGTTTGCTGCCGAACAACTACAACGCCTACGAGTCTCTGGTCTACAGAGGATCCTACATCGCTCTCAGCAAGCATGGCCGGGTGAAGAGGGGCAACAAGGCCACCACCGCCATGACTGTAACGCACTTCCTGCCCCGAATATGACGAGAAAAACTGGCAATAACTAAACTGATTTGCACATGTGGAGTATTTCCCAGGTAACATAGATACCGTCTACGTACGTACAAAACACAAGGAGACAAACACGGACTGTAGAAGAAAGAAATACGCTTATATCTGATAGTATTTATTCAAACTTTATATGTATATTTGGGTAGCTGACTTTGTATTAGAAACTGTGGAAATGCCATTCTTTGCCGCTTTTATGATTTTCACCATGTTTTTGTGACGTGACGGATGGAGAGGCGTCATCTCAGTTTTCCTGGGTGCTTTGCCCCGTCAGCGGGGACGGATTATTACGTCAAAGCACCACATCCTGACGGCCAAGAAGAAGAGGAATAAGTGCATGAAGTTTCTAACAGAAGAACGCCTGTGGACTGAAAGCGTGTTTTCTGTGTTGTCGATGTTTCCCCGTCGCTGCATTCGACTGTCAGGGCGACTGGAGCTCTTCAGACACTGCGGCAGCTGTTTTTGTGCTTCATCATGAGGTGGCGTTGCCTTGAATTCCTCCTAGCAGCCCCTTCCCCCCGCATGCTCAGAAATAGGAACGATCCGCCGGTCGTCATCCCTCAGACTCCACCCAGGGAACTGCAGCACAATTCCTAGAGTGCCAGAGCTTTCTCCACTTTATTTTCCTTCCAGAATTAGATCAATTAAGTAATTGAGACTGTGTACTACACAGGACCCAATGGAGCCTCTGGTTCATGTGGAAAGCCAGACTTAGAGTCTCTGACAATCCCAGATTTGATTTCTCAGTTCTGTAGCCGATCATCAGGTCAGACGGAGTGTGTGAGCATGTGTCAGTATTTATGGGTATTTAAGGATGAATGTGGAACTGATGAAGCTTCATTTATTTATTTTCTGTAGCAGAATATCAGAGATCTGACACTATGAAGACTAAACATCCTCCTCTATGTTTGATTCCCCACTTTAAATGATCTCTAGATTTTATTAATTTATTCATTTTCTTCTAATTGTGTCGTTTATAGCAGACGTGGACAGCTGCTTGATTTTTATCCTGGTTTGAGGATATCTGGCTCTCAAAGTAACGTGTTTCTGAGTGAAACTGGAGAGAAAATCTGTTTCTGATTAGTCGATGAACTGGAAGTACGACGTCTGCTGCGTCGGTTTGAAATAATTGGTGATCTTGAGGTTTGTGAAAACTACTGAAGGCAACGCTGACGTTTAGATTAAGTGGATGAAGCTTATTTCAGCCAGACTTTTAAGCTATATATGCATATTTCAGAGGAGTCA
Source organism: Amphiprion ocellaris (assembly GCF_022539595.1). Taxonomy (NCBI): domain Eukaryota; kingdom Metazoa; phylum Chordata; class Actinopteri; family Pomacentridae; genus Amphiprion; species Amphiprion ocellaris. Next base: position 257,030 of record NC_072768.1, read on the forward strand.
ACAGCGAACCAGAGGGTTGCTGAGCAGCGTTCCTGGAGGCTTCGTCTGTGCAGCGTTCCATACTTGAATTCAGTGACTGCTCCTCAGATACTGTATTTATCTCCACTGTGGAAAAGGAGAAGGTCAAAGTGGAACTAGCAGAGATGGACTTCCATGTGGTGAGGATGTGGAGAATACCTGAGCAGGTAAATCTCCTCTGTGGTCGATGTTCAGATCCTTAGAGGATGTTCTGTGTTTCTCATGAAGGCTTTTTCTTTATTTTTCTGGTCCATTGTTGCTGCTGTAGACAGAATTACCAGAGGAGGTCTAACGACGTGCAATGAAGGCAGCCTAGGTAGAAAAGTCTTCTAGAAGTGGGAATGAGGTGGAACTGAGCAGTAATTTATTTATTTATCTACTTGACCTGCAAAATCCTGCAAGTAGCAGCAGCCCAGTATGAGGCCAGCCGGGGAAATCTGGTTAGAAACGGTAGCAGAGGATCTTCCAGATGTTTTATTCATATTTGACCTTCTCTCATTACTGTAACGCAGAATGTCTGAGCGACGGTTTAGCTCCCATTAAGCTCCTGTCTAGGATGAATGAATGAATGAGTGAACAAGTGAATGAATGAATGAATGAATGAATGAATGAATGAATGAATGAATGAATGAATGAATGAGTGAGTGAGTGAGTGAGTGTGCATGTGTGTGTTTGTGCACGTGTGACAGCGCTCCTGTCAGGTTCTGTTTCTGCCAAAGCGACGGTGGAGATGGTATCAGATGGATTTACCATGAGTCAGGACTAACAGTGTGAGGACGAGGACAAAGACCAGGACTAACAGTGTGAGGACGAGGACAAAGACCAGGACTAACGGTGTGAGGACGAGGACGAGGACAAAGACCAGGACTAACGGTGTGAGGACGAGGACAAAGACCAGGACTAACGGTGTGAGGACGAGGACAAAGACCAGGATTAACGGTGTGAGGACGAGGACAAAAACCAGGATTAACGGTGTGAGGACGAGGACAAAAACCAGAGGGATGGTTTAATGAAACCTGGAGGCTTGGAGACGGAGGAGAGGAAAACACAGACTAGTTTCTGGTAGTTCTGTAGCAAAAAGACCTCTAAAATAAAATAAAAAACAGAATCAAATGCTTCCAGGAATGTTGGAGTTTCCTGCTGGACTGAATACTGTGATGATCCGGGACGTCAGGTTGTTTCTGAAGATCTTTGCCTTCAGCATCTCCTCACTCATTAGACTGATCAGCCTTTTCATCATATCTCTGATCGGAGTTAAAACCAATCGGTTGTAGCTTTTTCTGGCTGACCTGGTGGGGAGCCGGCTGGACAGATGTTTCATGAAAATGTGCTAAATAAGGTGCAGATGTTTTGTATGGAGTGCAATCTTCTGAGCAGGACTAGATGTTTCCCTCCACCCCATCCTGCTGACATGCAGAGAACAGAAAGGACTTGTTTTGATGACAGCGTTGTGTTATTTCACTGGATTATTATGAAATGTTTCAGTCACAGCGGCTTCTCGGCCTAAACACCTGATGAGAATGAAGTCGATGTTTTTCACCCGAAGCAGCTCAGCTTGGTGTCAGGATTAAACATCTCTGCACGATGCTGGTTGCAGGATGCAGCAGAAAGCCGTTAGCGGTGAGAAAACACGAGAACGGTACTTCCTGATTCCTCATTATGCATGTAGAGTTCTGGATGGATGAGGATCCAGGTGTGGATTCTGCCATTCTTCTACCTGTTCAGCTGGTTTTAAATGTGTTCACAGGTAACCGGAGGTCTGTTGGCAGATCTGGGATCAGATTTGTGCTGGCAGCTTCTGTGTTTCTGTCTCAGTTTTCTATTCCTGCACTGAGGGGAGAGTGCTTCCTCTTTTGAACATATACCTCACCTTCTGCCTTAGTTCCGATTGTTGAAATGATTGTAAATTAGTTTGAAACAACAGACTTCTCCAATCATTTGTTTCTGAAAAATATGATGACGAGTAAGTAAAATACTATATTACAAATGGTTTTCCTTTTATTTTTGTACGTATGTGCTGTGCACAGCAGTCAACTGTATTCCTGAGACGATAATTAAAAACGTTTTGTAAAATTTGTTGTTTGTGAATCCTTTAATGCTCTAATGTTCCAGTTACTCTGAATGAAAGGATTTATTACAGGAACTGGACTGAAAATGAAAAACAAACCAACAGAAAAGTCCTGTTGAGTCAGTGTGTGGCACCCTCGTCTGGTGAAGAGGCAGAAAGGCAACATTTTGACAGGTGACATAAAGTACCGACATATTTAATTATAATTTTAATACTTTACTTGTTGAAATGAACTTTTTTTAACCTTTAACTTTTTTAGAAGAACATCCTGAACATCCTGAAACATAGCATCCTGATATATACCATAATAAGATTTAAATTACATCAAGAGTGCATCATGTTGCAATGTTTTTATGAAATAACTATAATCTGGCACTAATTATACTGTTGATTTTAATTAATTTGTTTTTCATCAAAGGCTAAACTAGTCAAAGTTCGTCTTACATAATAAAGTCTGTCTGAGTTTAATTAGTTGGACAGCAGAGCAGCACAACACTAAACACACACACACACACACACACACACACACACACACACACACACACACACACACACGTATACATCCACACACACAGTCAGGTCCATAATATTTAGACATTTCAGCTCTTCATCACAGCGGATGTGAAATGAAACTTGATGTTCTTTAAGTTCAGACTTTCAGCTTTAATCTGAGTTTTTACATCCAATCAGGTGAACACGGAGGAATTAAAACACCTTTTAGAGGAACCCTCTCCCTTTTAAAGGGACCAAAAGTTGTTGGACAGTGTGCTGCTCAGCTGACCCAGGGCCAGCTGTGAGTTATTCCCTCTTTACTTCATTTACAAAGAGCAGATTAAAGGTCTAGAGTTCATATCAAGTCTGGAATCTGGTGAGGTCACCTTTCCATATGAAATCCAAAGAGTACTCCTGTAGGAGTAAATCTGTAGGACTTCCTTTTTCCACCTGAGAAATATTGTGAAAATCAGGAACATCCTGTCTCAGAGTGATGCAGAAAAACTAGTCCATGCATTTGTGACTTCTAGGCTTGACTACTGTAATTCCTTATTATCAGGTTGTCCCAATAGCTCTCTGAAACATCTACAGCTGATCCAAAACGCTGCAGCCAGAGTACTGACGGGAGTTAGCAAGAGAGATCATATTTCTCCTATACTGGTTTCTCTTCACTGGCTTCCTGTGAAACGTAGAATATAATTCAAAATCCTTCTTCTGACATATAAAGCTCTTAACAACCAATCTCCATCATATCTTAAAGACCTGATAGTACCATATTATCCGAGCAGAACTCTTCGCTCTCAGACTGCAGGCTTACTTGGAGAAGTGACCTGTAACTTCTCTCTAAAAGTAGAATGGGAGGCAGAGCCTTCAGTTATCAGCTCCTCTCCTGTGGAACCAGCTCCCTGTTTGGGTTCCGGAGGCGGACACCCTCTCTGATTTTAAAACCAGGCTTAAAACCTTCCTTTTTGACAACTCTTATAGTTAGGACTGACTGGGGGACCCTGAGGGGGTCAGCTGGAGTCTTCCTCTTGGACGTCCCTTAGTTCTGCCCCTAGTTCTGCTGCTACAGGCCTAGGCTGCTGGAGGACCTCTCTGGATGCACTGAGCCCTTCTCTAACTACCATTATATTTAAAATATATATACCATTATTGCATTACACTCACTCTGTTTCTCCCTGTGTCCTTTCTCCGAGTGTCCCTGATCCCAGAGCTGGATGCTTCAGATCTGTGGTTGTTCTCCCACCAACTGGCCTAATCTCCATCTGTGGGATGCTGCTGCTGCTGCTGACCTTCCTCCAGCCCACTGCTTCCAGCTGCCCATTTCCATCAATCTACATTGCATCACCCTCACTATACTTGATATGCTCATCTACAGACTGTTTGGATTTTACTACCAGCTATATACACTATATTGCCAAAAGTATTCGCTCACCTGCCTTGACTGGCATATGAACATAAGTGACATCCCATTCCTAATCTATAGGGTTCAATATGACATCGGTCCACCCTTTGCAGCTAGAACAGCTTCAACTCTTCTGGGAAGGCTGTCCACAAGGTTTAGGAGTGTGTTTATGGGAATTTTTGACCATTCTTCCAGAAGCACATTTGTGAGGTCACACACTGATGTTGGACCAGAAGGTCTGGCTCTCAGTCTCCACTCTAATTCATCCCAAAGGTGTTCTATGGGGTTGAGGTCAGGACTCAGTGCAGGCCAGTCAAGTTCATCCACACCAGACTCTGTCATCCATGTCTTTATGGACCTTGCTTTGTGCACTGGTGCACAGTCATGTTGGAAGAGGAAGGGACCAGCTCCAAACTGTTCCCACAAAGTTGGGAGCGTGGAATTGTCCAAAATGTCTTGGTATGCTGAAGCATTCAGAGTTCCTTTCACTGGAACTAAGGGGCCAAGCCCAGCTCCTGAAAAACAAGCCCACACCATAATCCCCCCTCCACCAAACTTTACACTTGGCACAATGCAGTCCCACAAGTATGGTTCTCCTGACAACCACCAAACCCAGACTGGTCCATCAGATTGCCAGATGGAGAAGCGTGATTGGTCACTCCAGAGAAGGTGTCTCCACTGCTCTAGAGTCCAGTGGCGGCTGCTTTACACCACTGCATCCCACGCTTTGCATTGCAATTGGTGATGTATGGCTTGGGTGCAGCTGCTCGGCCATGGAAACCCATTCCATGAAGCTCTCTGCTGAAGCACTGTTCTTGAGCTAATCTGCTGGTTGCTGGTTAGCTGCTTTTTTTTGTTCCATCGTGTTGAGTCCTTTGATGCCATTTGGTTCACATTCCATTTCTAGAGGCTTATCGCCATCAAACCCCTACAAGGTAGTCCAAGGATAAGGTAAAACTTTTTTTTTGTTCTATCTCTTCTCTTCGACTATCTGTATTTGAAATTGAATCATATTTCTTCAGTTCAGTGAATCATTGATCATATATGCATTTGTTTAGTGGAGGGACGTCAATAAAGCATCAGTCAGCCAAACTAATTGAGTGTCAGTGGATGTAAATGGTGGTCGGTGCTGTGCTGCGCTTCACTTCACTGCAGCTCCATGACTCCATCTGGTGGACTGATAGAAGTACAGCAGTTGATGGCAGCTTCCTCGACCTCACACTGCTGTCTGACTGCATCCACCTGAGAAAAACACAACATAAGAGGCCATCAGTGGAGGAACAGCTGATGTTTCTACAGCACACATGGTGATTAGGAGGACTTCAGTGGAGCTGAATGATGTATTTTCTCTGCAGGTGGAGGTAGAAAGTGTTTATGAGCTGGTGTGAGTTCAGCAGCATGGATCAGTGTGAGGACTCTCAGAGCTCTCTTTGTGGAGATCAGAAGAACCCGAGCAAAGATCAGAGGTGAGACCACATCTTTAGCTATCTTCTGTATGTCAGCGCTCAGCACTGATCACTGCTTCATCATCATTTACAGTAAAGAACCTGAACCTGGACCTGGACCTGGAAATTTGCAGTGAAAATCTAAATCCAGAATAACAGAAACTCTAACACAAAACTTTACTGAAAAACAGAGTTTCTGTCTGTTGTGAACCTCCACATCACAGTAAGGGCTGAGAGAGACATGATGTGGTTTAAACATGGAGATAACTTGTTCTATTTTTAGTCATTGTTTCCTGAAGACGTTCATGGTGTTGTACCTTATGTTTGTCTCTGAGGACACAAAATAATGAGAGCTAACTGTTGATGACTGATCCACAGATTAGATGAGGAGAACTTAGAGATTCCCAGTGTTAGGAAATATGCAGACACGTTTATATATCAATACATTTATGCTTTATTAACATGCAATTTTATTTTGGCCTGAACTGTTGAACTGTGTGATAATTGTTGTTGTGACCTTTATACTGACTAAAGAGTGAAGTGTTTGAGATGTATCCGGCTGAGCTAGCATTCCAGAGATAAAGAGGACCTTGGAATGAAAGTGGAGATGACCGAGACTGCGCTTCCCCGGCGATCAAAAGGAGAGAAAGGAGGAGTGTAACAGGGGGGCGTTGGGGAGGGAGATTTCTTGTATATGTATTGGTGAAGACACTGAGACTGCCTCAGTGCAGGTGTAATCCATTGCCTATACTCCTTGCTGCAAGTAAACCATTAGAAAGACTTTAAAGTCTCACTGGATTTTAATTTTGTGTTGGGAAATTTTGTGGTACGAACTAACAGCGAAAATTCAGTCTTTGTCTTACAGAAATAATTTCCTGACACCCAGGATTCAGTCTGAACAGCAGCATGACCTGGACTCCATATTCATGGTGTGTACATGTACAACAACTACTCCTCCATCTGTTGTGTTCACAGACGTCTCCATGCTGAACTTTGTAGATCAGTGGACTGTCAGTGTGTCCAACATGGATCTGATGTTTGGCTCCATGATTTCACTCTGATGAACTCATCCACAGATTTCTCTGTTCCAGCTGCTGGAGGATAACATCGGCACTTTTGTGAAAAAAGAGCTGAAGAAGATCCAGAAGGTTCTGAGTCCAGATTACCCAGAATGCTCAGAGTCAGAGAGAGGAAGAGTAGGAGTTGGAGGATGAAGAACAGAGGAGGAGCAGAGAGATGTTTCATAAGATCACAGTGTTGTTCCTGAGGAGGATGAAGCAGGAGAAGCTGGCTGACTGTCTACAGAGAAGTAAGAGGATTTCTGTAAAGATTGAACCTCTGGATCAACAACATATTTACTGAAGTCTCCAAATATATTCACAGAATCATTCTTTAGGAAGAGAAACTCTCATTTGTACTTGCTAAAACACTTCATGATTTTCTTTATTCTGTTTTCATTCAGATGTTTTTGCTCCAGTTTGTGAACGTAAACTCAAATGTAACCTGAAGAAGAAGTTCCAGAGAGTGTTTGAGGGCATCGCTAAAGCAGGAAAGTCGACTCTTCTGAATGAGATCTACACAGAGCTGTACATCACAGAGGGAGAGACTGCAGAGGTCAATGATGAACATGAGGTCAGACAGATTGAAGCAGCATCCAGGAAAGAAGAGCAGAAACAAGCAGCAGAGCAGAAGACATCTTTAAGCAGAGGAGGATTCTAACGGTGAGCGGCTGATTTTCCGTTTAAACTTTAAAAACTCAACACCAAGAAACACAATCAGGACAATTGGAGAAGTTTATCTGAGACAAATTTGAAGTTCGTTCACATTGACAGTCTTTAAAAGTCTTTCAGACATCTTATAGCCGTCAAAGACAACTGCAGTAATGGAAACTTTACTTGTTTCACATTTAACGAGCCCGTCAATATCAGCCTACACATAAGCGCTGCATCTGCCACCGCCAATCATGTGGTAATTCTTTAGGAAATAAAAGACTTAAAATGCTTTTATTATGAAGGATGAACAGGAAGTGTAGCTTATCTGTAATTCCGCGTAGCTTACATCGCTGTCGCTAGCTAGTGAGCAAGTCCTGATTATTCAGTTAATTTCTCTGAGGTCACGTTAAACACAGTCACATAGAAAAACTTCATACTTCGAACTAAAATTCCACTACAGCTCTGCATCTTTAGCCGTAAGATAAGTATTTTTCGGCTAAACCAATCTGTGCCGGTGGAGACCCTTGTTAGCTCTACTGCTAGCTCCGCTAACCCTGCTGGACACAACATGATGCGCTTTTTGATTCATGATTCGCCACATATTTCATTAATTTTCCATTTGAACTTCAATAAAACGACAACACAAATATCCAGAGACACTAACTGTTCCCTTACAGCTCAGCTCATAACTGTTTGACAAACCTAAATTAGTCTACTGTTCTCAACATAATATTACATTAAGCGGCTTCTAGCATTAGATTGATCAGCATCGTTTTACAGAAGGCCACATTCAAACAAAATCACTTTGCAAGTTATGTTTTAAATAATATTTATGTTTTATTGTTAAAGGATGCAACAGGAAGTGCAGCTGTTCTGTAATCTGATTAACTTTACGTCCATGTAGTTCCGATCTGTATCCACCAGAGGGCAGCACCGCCTCATGTTCTGACTGATCATCACTATATGAGGCTATATGAGCTTGTAGCTGCAGCTCCACATGAACAGGAGGATTTTATTAGAGGAAGTCAGACAATCACGGTTAAACATTAAACCTCAGACTACAATGAAACTACAGCTATGTCTCCTGGAGAGGATTTATTTTAAAAGCCACTAAAGTTACGGTAATAAAACGATGTGTGTCAGAGGAGACGCTGGTTAGCTCTACTGCTAGCTCAGCTAACTCTGCTGTCACAGCAGGGATCCGGTTGGAGGTTCATAATTAGCTAGAATTACATTTTTATTTTAGTCTTTACAAAGACGAGAGCAAAACTATTTAGAGTAAGTGGAAAAGCGAGCTAACTTTGTTACAGTTCGGTACATCAGCTGTTCTTTCAAAATCACGGAATTGTTTCGTCAAAAAAGTTAAGGCTTTTATTTTGCCGGAAGTAACGGGAAACGTTGCTTAGCCGTAGTTTCGCTAACTTTACTCTGCAGTTACCCGCTGTGGCCACAAGAGGGCACTGACCCTCTTCTAACTGATAGATGTAGTTAGTTTTAGACTCTACAGAAAAAGGTCAGTGAACACATTTAAACATAAATATGATGATTATATACAGATGTTCTTTATATATTTCACTATGCAGCAGTTTTTTAAAGTCAAATATATTTTCTAGACAAACATAGTTGATAAAACATTAGCTATGAATTCTGTTTCCTTATAATAATTTAGTTTATAGGGAATAAATATCTATCAGTGATTAATCTTTTGTGTGAAACCTTTACTTTGCACCTAATTTATCAATTTGAGGTAAATTTGAAGGAAGACGTTAAAGGATGGTTTCCTTAGTTGAATACATTAAACAAAGGTTTAAGAAATACATTTTTTAAATTCAATTTCGTGTTTATTTCCATTTCAAATATCTTGATTTAATTAATACACCTGTGAACTGTTTCAACTATAGCGAGTTATATTTTATATTATCATGAATTCTGACTAAGATAAAACACGACATGATGTTTCAGTTTATTCTAGAGCCCATTTTTTTATTTCAATTCTCTGTATTTAAAATGAAACATATTAAAATATAATTACAATGAAAGAACTTTTAAAATAAGAAATCATGAAACATGAAGGATGTGCAGCTATTTTTAATATAGAAAATGTTTGAGATCTATTCAGGAAACTTCATGGCAGAATTTCCCTTTTTATAGATGTTTGTGCCTCTAGTTTAACTGCAGCTAAATTTAAGTTAGCGAAAATGCAAACATGCGACGTTTCTCATTACTTCTGGTAAAAATAAAAGCGTCATATTTGCTCTTTCTTAATTAGTCTTTATAAATCACTAAAAGCAACACTTCCACCAAGTTTGTTTTAGTTTGTTGGTATTTATCGGTGGAGCAGCAGCACATTTTCCACAGACAGTTTTACTGTCCATTGTCTTGTTTTAATCAGTTTTCAGTTCAGTAATTCAGTCCTTCGGCTGATTGGACCAACAGACACTGAAGGACACTGACAGCTGGTTGGTAATAAACGATAATTTACTGATCGGTGCCGGTTTTAATGAACTTTATGTTCAACTTCAGAGTCAGATATAATGTGAGCAGTGAACCCCAGGAGTTGGTGGAGTTTATTTGTGTGTGTTGACCAGAGAAGAGAGTTAGCATCCAGTGAATATTAGCTTTAATGTGAATTAGCGATGCTAACCAAGCTAGCTGAGCAGTCCTGATTAGCAGCTAAATGTAGCATCAAGCTAACGATGTTTGTGTTGTTTCCTGTCAGCAGCTGAAGTGTGTTGTGTTCCTGTAATGTGGTTCATTAAGATCATAAAACTGTGGCTGGTTGACATTAAGGTTCAGGAAATTTAAATGTGATTAAAACAGTAACATTAATGTTCTAGTTTTCAGTAATCAGCTTTAATTTGACACTAAAACAAACTGATAGCTTTAAATGACATCAGTTTCGTGACTTTGTTGAAAATTGTCTCATTTGTTGTTGTGATGTTGCTGCTGATTCATTAAAACCAGATGATCCGTGTTGAAGATACGTTTAGTTCTAGTATCAGAAGTACAAGAAGGAAAATGGAAGTTTAGTTCTGCTACGTCAAAGATTTCAGGAATAAAATAATTAAATGAGTCTTTATGCCTCAAACTTTATTTTACAATAATGAAATAATGAAATAATCACAGATAATAAAAATATAAATAGCAGAGAAAACCTGAGAGAATAATTTCCTGAAAAGTCTATGAAGGAAAAGCAGCTTTTTATCCTGAAAGATCAGAATCAGCTCCAACATCTGCATCTGACAGCATCAAGTCAACCAGAAAGAAAAGAAAAAAGAAAATGACTTCTTTCTGATCACATCTGTTCCGCTGCTCACAGGCTGCTGCTTCTCACATTCTTCACATTTATTGTCCACTTTTAAAAGTTCAGCAGACAGGTGCTCTGCTTTGGAGTGTGACGATGTCGTCACTGATATAGAGAGTGAAGTTTCCGTTTCACCCACAGCATGCTTTAGAGTCGGACTTGATGTTTGAAATACTGACCGACAGCTCAGATTTAACTGTCTGTAGTTCTGTTTTGATGGATGTTAAACTTTCACTCCAAGCCACCAGGAGCTGGGTCTTTAAAATAACCGCCGTCTTGTTACAGAGTGAAAGTAGCAGTTCCTCCTGAAGGTCAGAGATTGCAGCATCTGAGGGCCTCTTCAAAAGAAGACTTAGTTGATGAAGGCGTTCTGGAGCAGGACCAGAAAGACCACGACCAAGCAGCCTTGAGATCTTAGGCAGCGTCTCCCTCAGGTGGGTGTCAACGGTGTTCACGGTCAGGTCTCTGAAAAAAATCTAGATTATAAATCAACATGTAACCAAAGCACTCTTTGTATAATGCCATAGTACAGGATGTCAGTGTAGTTTCTCATTCATCCAGGTCATGGTTACCCAAAGTTGTTTAAATCAATCCAACTGGACTTTAAGAAGATTCCTTGAAGACGTTTTACCTCTCATCCAAGAGGCTTCTTCAGTTCTGGTGGTTGTTGATGTTGCCTCGGCTTATTCAATTCAATTCAATTCAATTCAGTTCAGTTCAGTTCAGTTCAGTTCAGTTCAGTTCAGTTCAGTTCAGTTCAATTCAATTCAATTCAATTCAATTCAATTCAATTCAATTCAATTCAATTCAATTCAATTCAATTCAATTCAATTCTATTCTATTCTATTCTATTCTATTCTATTTTATTTATATAGCGCCAATTACAGTCAAATTGTCTCGAGACACTTTACAGAACCCATATGCCTGAACCCCAGAGCAGCCCTAAGGAGACAGTGGCAAGGAAAACCCTTTTAACAGGGAAAAAAACCTTGAGCAGAACCCGGCTCTAATGTGGGGGGACCCATCTGCCTGCTGGCCGGGTGGGTTGAGAGGGACAGAAGAGGTAGAGAGGTAGAGATAGAGGGATGGAGGTAGAGGGGAAGAGGTAGAGGGATAGAGATGGAGGGGTAGAGATAGAGGGATACAGATAGAGGGATAGAGGTAGAGGGGTAGAGATAGAGGGGTAGAGGTAGAGATAGAGGGATACAGATAGAGGGGTAGAGATAGAGAGGTGGGGGGGTGGGACACAAGGACCATAAAACACAGCCACACATCTGAAGCATCCAGCTCTGGGACCAGGGACACTCGGAGAAAGGACACAGAAAGAAACAGAGTGAATGTAATGCAATAATGGTATATATAGTAAATACATAGGTAGTTAGAGAAGGGCTCAGTGCATCAAGAGAGGTTCCCCAGTAGCCTAGGCCTATAGCAGCATAACTAGGGGCAAACTAAAGGGACATCAAGAGGGGAAGTCAGTTTTGCAAATGAAAACACCAGCTCACCCCGTCAGGGTCCCCCAGTCAGCCCCTGTGAGGTGTGGTCAGTGTTATTCACATTCCGACGACCATTGCCAAGGCCCACCTGGCTCCTCAACGATGGTCGTTGGGAGCCAGGGAGTGACAAAGGGGGTCGAAATGCAAGTTTCACCGAGCCCTCGTATGCTAATGGTGGTCGTTAGCATGAGCCACCTCACCTGAGTCATTCTGCTGAGTAGTTCTTTTGGGGAGTTTTGAAAGAACCTGATTGTAAATCGGCGAAAGATGATGTCGCAGACCACCCCCCCGTTCAGAGATGGCTTCTCCACTTTGACATAGATGGCTTCTTTCATGACTCTCTCACACCATCAGTCCTCCCTGTCCAAAATCTGAACATTGGTGTCCTGAAAAGAGTGTCCCGCTTCCTTGAGGTGAAGGAAGACCACCGAATCCTGTCCTGAGGAACTGGCTCTTCTGTGTTGAGCCATACGCTTGTTAAGTGGCTGTTTGGTTTCCCCTATGTAGAGATCTGAGCATTCCTCGCTGCATTTAACTGCGTACACCAGGTTGTTCTTCTGACTGTGTGGTGTGGGGTCTTTTGGGTGTACCAGTCTTTGTCTGAGTGTGTTATTTGGCTTAAAAAAGACAGGGATCTGGTGTTTGTTGAAGATCCTCCTCAGTTTTTCAGACAGTCCAGACACATACGGGATCACTATGTTATTATATATACTATAATACTATATACAGCAGCATAAATGTCAAACGTCATTATGAGGAGTCTGGTTTGAGGTTTCTCACTTGATAATGATCAAAACATGAAATTCAGGTTGGTTTAAAGGAATATTCCACCTTTAATCTTTGAATGTTGACCTGAAAAGTTGGTTTCAGGAAGTATTCCACCTACAAGGTCCTCACACATCCACCTTAAAGGAACATTCCACCAAAAATCATTGGACATGCACCTAAAATGTTGGTTTAACCGAGTATTCCATCCAAAATCCTCAAAGAGACCTGAGGGGCTGTTTAAAAGGAATATTCCACCTAAAACCTCAAATATAGACCCGAAAGGGTGGTTTAGAAAAAAATCCTTCAATGTAGACCAAAAAAGTTAACCTGAACTTGTCGGTCCGGTTTGAAGGCCTCCGTGTGGTCCAGTAGAAGTCCACGTAATAGGTGTTGGCTTTGAACCGCAGCGACTGGCCGTCATAGTGTAGGATGTCGCTCTAAAAACTTCATAGTATAGCATGTCGTCCAAAAAAATCATAGGATAGCATGTCGCTCTAAAAATGTCATAGTATAGCATGTCGTCCAAAATACGCCATAGTATACATACATAGTAGTATCGAAAAAAAATGCGATTTTTCAACATGTTGTAAAAACATGCCATATGATGAAATAATGTAAAGTAGGCCATGAAAAACAGTATGGTAAGGTTTTCTTTCAAAAAAAAAAATCACCATGAATTTTGGTGCACCAAAACGCCATAGTATACTATGTCGAAAAATGTCATTTTTCAACATGTTGTAAAAACGTGCCATATGATGAAATAATGTAAAGCAGGCTGTGAAAAACACTATGGTAAGGTTTTCTTTGAAACAAAAAATCAACATGAATTTTGGCGCAAAAAAACGCCATAGTATACTATGTCGAAAAAAATTGAGATTTTTCAACATGTTGTAAAAACGTGCCATATGATGAAATAATGTAAAGGAGGCCGTGAAAAACATTCCAGAAAGGTTTTCTTTGAAAAAAAAAATCATCATGAATTTTGGCGCAAAAAAACGCCATAGTATACTATGTCGGGAAAAAAAATGTGATTTTTCAACATGTTGTAAAAACGTGCCAAATGATGAAATAATGTAAAGGAGGCCATGAAAAACACTCCAGAATGGTTTTCTTTGAAAAAAAAATCATCATGAATTTTGGCACAAAAAAATGCCATAGTATACTATGTCGAAAAATGTCATTTTTCAACATGTTGTAAAAACGTGCCATATGATGAAATAATGTAAAGGAGGCCATGAAAAACACTCCAGAAAGGTTTTCTTTGAAAAAAAAAATCATGAATTTTGGCGCAAAAAAAACGCCTTACTATACTGTTGAAAAAAAAAGTGGGATTTTTCAACATGTTGTAAAAACGTGCCATATGATGAAATACATATATCTATACATCACATACATCGTATATTGTACAAATAGCAATTCAAAGGAAAGAGACATACATTGTAGAATTGTAGTAATTGTGGGCTGACTGATTTACTGATTAGCAGTATTTTATTTTTTTACTGATTTACGGTAATAAATCAGTTTAAAAATGGTGCTACTTTGGCTCTGAACCTTTATCTGCCTGTGGTCGCTCTGTCTTCTGGAGTGATTTGATTGGTTATACATCACAAATAAAACTCCTTTAACTTAACATCTGTAAACAAAACAAAAACATATCAACAAAGTTTTCTGTTAGAGTTTGTGTTCTTCTAAGTTTAACTCCAAGATTTTAAATACTTTCATTTACTGCAAATGCATATCTACTCCAAATGTGTCACTAATATTCATTATCAGCCTTAGAAACCCACAAAACACCTCTCTATACTGGACCACACTTAGTACAGTCCGGTTCCCCCTTCTATAAATCTGCTTGGAATCTTCCACTTCCTGTTTGTCAAAGTGGCCTTCTACCTGGACAGGTTTTGTTGGAGCTCATGCAACAAACATTTTGGGTAAGTGCACTTTAATATGGATGGATGACACTGAATTAGAGTCTGTTTTAATGAGACTGAGTTAAGATGTGTAGTTCTGTCATTAAATAGGAAATTATTTCTCAGATTTCACAGAGAAAAGTCTGAAATGTTTGCTAGGTTAGCGTCCCACATGTTCTTTGGCTCAGCTAAAGCTAACTCTTTTCAACTTGTGGATCTCTTGAGTTGCTTGTTGTTAAAATGTCTTGCTAGAGGTGCTGAAGCTCAGAAAGTCTGAGATGTTTGTTCAAAATAAGCTCATTTTCAAGTCTGATCTGAACTGTCCTCTTTTGTTTGAACTTTCCCTAAACTTAGGAGTTAATGACAGAGCAGCACATCCAGACTCAGTCTCATTTATGTAGAGATTAAACTTCAGTGTCATTCATTGATGTTAAAGTGCAGTTTTTCAAATGTTTGTTGCACATGCTCCCGACCAAACCAGTCCAGGTGGAAGACGATGTGAAGAGAAAGCTCCAGAGGATGAATATCACACATTTCTGTTGGAAATAAATGTCCTTTAATTACACATTGTCATGCAAAAGTTGGATTTCCCTTTAATGATGTTCAAGTCTTTGTTGAGTGTTTTGTTGATGTTGGTTTCTAAATGTTTTCTGACACTCTGCCCCAAAGATTAAAACCTTCTACGGCTCACAAGCTGCAACATTTCACACATTATCAACTATCTTTCTGACTAAACTAAGATAAAAAAGTGAAAAACTGCCTGATTCCTGCATCATGAATGTAAATCTTTTTGGTTTTTATGTCAGTAAACTGAATATATTTGGGTTTGACATTTTATGAACCAAAACAAGAAATGAATTAGTGGAGAAAACAATTAACAGATTAATGGACAAAGAAAATGTGTTTTCCAACATATATGGCTGAATTACTCCAACATTACAAGATACATACAATTTAAATTCAATTTTATTTATATAACGCCAATTACAGGTCAAATTGTCTCAAGACGCTTTATTTTTTATATTTTTTTGTCATATTTAAAATATGACAAAGTAAGAAATTTAAAGCTCTTGACTAATCCAATTTATTATTTGGTTTTTAAGAGACTAATGGACAATTAAAATAAGTTTCTCCACTAAAACTAATAAACATGAGGTCAAATAGAAGGAAGAGTTTTAAATACTGCAGTCCCACGACGACAAGAATAAAATTTGTCAAGAAAAACTAAATCTGCTGGTGGATTCCATTAAAGTCCTAATAAATGATAATAAAGCGTGATGCTAAAAATGTCAAAGTAAAGATATGAAGTTGAACATGTGGATGGAGGTTGATAAAAGTTGACGTCCCTTCATTTCTCTGGAGTCGACTCCATGGATTTTATGGATGGTGGTTAAAGACCTGCTCTTCTAGTGGTCTTCCTTCTTGTCGCTGTAAAAAGTCAGTCCATCCTGGCCGACTTCAACACCTCTTCATGACAACTTGTTCTGCCTTGGACCTGGTGGAAAGTCCAGAAACTGGGGAAAACCCGTGGAGACTGGAAGAACTCGTGGAGACTCGAAGAATTCGTGGAGACTCGAAGAACTCGTGGGGCGGGGGAAGGTGTGGTGGGTGGTGGGGGGAGGTGGGGGAGTAGAGGGGGGAGGCCGCCACCCACCTCCCCGCCTGCTCTCCGCCCTGACTCCACCCAGACTCCGCCTTGGCTCCGCCCATGTTGTCACTTCAGGAACTACGATGCCAAAGGGACGACGAATTTATTTCTTTTCATCTGATCTGTAGCTCAGTGAGTTAAGGATTTGCCTATGGAGCTGCAGGTCGCTGGTTCAAGACCAGACCCTTCTTAAATTTTTATCAAAATCCTGACAAAGACAAAGAAAGAAAACTGCCAGTGGCGGGTCTTGAACCTGCGACCTTCCACTTGGTAGTCTGTCTTCTTATCCCCTGAGCTATTCGCTCAGATACTAATTCTTCTTTTTTTTGCGCATTTATCATCTATTTTTTTTCATTTTCGAGTTTTTTTTTAACTTGAGTCCCAACTCGACCGTTTTTCTCAGGAGGTTGTACTTCAGCCTTTGTGCTGGAGGGTGGAACCCTCAGTTCCAAGACTTTCCAAAGCCTCCACACCTCCCGAGTCCTCAGGACTTGAGCTTTCACATAGTCTGAGGGCTGAAATTTTCTAAGTCCCACAGTAGTTCTCTGTTAGTTTGAACCTTCAGACAGTCTGAGGACTGATATCTTCTAAGTTCCTGAGTAGTTCTGTTAGTTTGAACCTTTAGACAGTCTGAGGACTGAAATCTTGAAAGTTTCTCAGTACTTCTCTGTTAGTTTGAACCTTTAGACAGTCTGAGGGCTGAAATTTTAAAAGTTTCTCAATACTTCTCTGTTAGTTTGAACTTTCTGGTTAACAGAAGCCTTAAAACTTGTTACCATGAGTCTTGATTTCACATTTAGACCATTGATTTTGAGTTCTTCTCAGACCTTCACCTGTGGGTTTTTTAGAAATCCTCAACAAACTTTGATTCTCTTCACTGAACAGTAAAGTTTGTGGAGATCAGAAGGTAACATTAGTTTGATCGATGCCTTCAACTACTAGTAGACTTTATCTGGAAAGCAGTTTTCTGAAATGAGTTCTTAGTAAATCTGTCCACAATCAAACCAAGAACATAGAAAGAGGAAATGTTTGAAGAAACAACTTGATGTTTTCATTTCAGACTAGAAAACGCTTTAAGAACTTTATCTGTTTTTGCTCTTTTTCATTGTTATATTGTCTCTTCTGTTTAATTTGATCTTCTAAAGTCTAACTGGTGTCTTTTCAAATGTTTTGTCTTAAGTTTGATTCTTCTTAAATGTTTACTTTTGCTCCTTTCTCACCTTTTATTCTTTTCTAATGTCTGATTTGATTTAGAAATGTTTTGTCTTTTTAATGTTTAATTCTTGTTTTTTCAAATGTTTTATCGGCTTGTTTGAAAAATTTCCTTTTCTTTCCCAATGTTTAATTTTTCGATTAAATCTTTGTTAAGGTTTTTCTGTTTAAATGTTTTACCACCTTTTAATGTTTAATTTTCTTTTTAAATGCTTCATTGTATTTTCTGTTTAATTCCTATTTATAGTTTTATTGTCTTCAAGATTTAATTTTCTAATTAAACATTTAATTTTTTAATTAAATATTTTGTCTTTTTAAAGGTTTAATAATCTAATTAAATGTTTTGCATTTTTTTAAATGTTTAATGTTCTTGTTTAATTGTATTTTTTAAATGTTTAATTATCTAAAATAGTTCATCTTTAATGTTTACTATTTTTGTTTAATTTCATAATTACATGTTTTGTATCATCTGTTGAATTATCTAATTATTTTGTTTGTTTAATAGAATTTAACTGTATTTAATGTTAAATTTGTTTTTTAAGTTTTATTGTATTAAATCTTTTTTCCTTTGATTCCATTGCTTTTCTTTTAGCATAGTTTATTTCTTTAATTTTTTTCTGTTAAGATTTTAACCCCAACCTTAAAAATGAAACAAACCCTTAAATCACAATGAAAATACATCTGTTGTCACAATCATGAGTTAGTCAATTATTCAGTTTATCGATTCAACTTTATTTGTTTAGCACCTTTCACACAGATGACAAAACTAAACAAGCAAAGAGAAAAAACTATGCTAAAACTATGATTAAAACTTAAAAACGTATTAAAAAAAAAAAAAAAAAGATTTAACATGGCAATAAAATCTGTTGTGTCCAGGGGATGGAGGGAGTTTATTCAAGTCTTCTTGGGCTCACATGGGAAATCATTTAAAATATGAACTTGATATTCAGTCTAAGGAAACTGGAAACTGCAGAGTGACAGAAGAACCAACAATATCTCCTGTTTTCTCCTTTAATGAGTCGACTCTTCTTGTGCTTTCAGACCAAAGAACTACAGACTCTTCACAACCTGCTCAAACTCTTGGTACAGGACCTCACCACACGGGTCAAGAAGGTTTCTGTCTCATTTCTACTCTGAAGCTCACCTTCTCCTGCTCAAACTGCTGACAAATGTTTCTGCTGCTCTAAAGTCTGGTCTCCAGAACTTCCTAAAAACTCTCAAAGTCTCTTCTGCTGCAGGTTGCTTTGTAGAACTGTTCCAGAAAACCTCACTAAACCACATGGAGGGGCCTCAAGATAGTCATCCAAATGAAACCGTACAAAAACCAAACTAGCACAACCCAAACGCTAAAGTCTCCTGCAGCCTACCAGAGAACCTGTGAGAACAGAGAATCAGGACAGGAACTCTTACCTTCTGTACAACCAACGCTGGTTCTCAAACAAGAATACAGAATGTGTCTGACCAAAAACCTCTAAAGCCTCACTACAGCCAAGATAAAGACACAACTCAGCTGCAGCAAATCCACTAATCACTGCACACACTAGCACCATGTGCTAACTGTGGCTAAAGAACCACATTTACCAAGACAACTATCCAGTACAAAGCCCTAAAACACACCAAGAAACACATTAAAGACTATTTTACTGCTGGAAGCTGCAAGCCAACGCCTAAAGAACAAACTAAAGCAATGGAACCAAACCTAGTTCACTGGTGAAGAGAAACAGAGGAAATGTTTGGCTGCAGCTAAATAAAGCAGGAAGACACTGAGCTGCTCAGGTGTTCCTGATAACACCAAGCAGCCACCTGGACAGCCAATAGGAACACAGCTTCCTGGAAGTCCAGAGGGCTGGCTTAGTCAGGTAAATTTAGTTTAAAGTTGAAGCAGAAAGTTAACAAAGAAAGTTGAAAACCGTCTTCTGATCCCTGCAGTCTCTGAGTTTTCACACAAAGAACACCTGAACATGTCAAACTGGTTCCATAGTAGAACCATCATTGTAAAAACGTCATAGTATGGTGTGTTGCTCAAAAACATTAGGACCCGGCTGTCTAGGGTCGCAGAGGAGCAACACAAAAACAGGACAAACGCTGGTTTCCAGGGAGTTAGGAGGATATTTATTTGAAAGAGGAAGTTTACAACAACACATGTGAGCAGAAAAATCACAAAGTCTGTCTTTAGTTCAGCTGAAAATATTAGTTTTTGTCTTTTTTATTGACCAAACTTTTCAGGAAGTAGATGAAGAATAATTAAAGCTCTCATGTAGAAGTCCAACTTATTTTGGATCCTTGTGGAGAGTTTAATCTTAGAGTTTGTAAAGATGTTGAGTTTTTAGAGTCACATGGATTGTTTTGACATTTAATAACGGAGTCCTGAAATAAAATTACAGTTGTAGATTTCTGTCATTTAGTCTGGACTAAACAAATAACAGCAGCATAAATGTGAAACGTCATTATGAGGAGTCTGGATTGAGGTTTCTCACTCGATAATTATCAAAACATGAAATTCAGGTTGGTTTAAAGGAATATTCCACCTTAAATCTTTGAATGTTGACCTAAAAGTTGGTTTCAGGAAGAATTTCACCTACAAGGTCCTCACACATCCACCTTAAAGGAACATTCCACCAAAAATCATTGGACATGCACCTAAAATGTTGGTTTAACCGAGTATTCCATCCAAAATCCTCAAATAGACCTGAGGGGCTGGTTAAAAGTAATATTCCACCTAAAACCTCAAATATAGACCCGAAAGGGTGGTTTTGAAAAAATCTTTCAATGTAGACCAAAAAAGTTAACCTGAACTTGTTTGTCCGGTTTGAAGGCCTCCGTGTGGTCCAGTAGAAGTCCACGTAGTCGGTGTTGGCTTTGAACTGCAGCGACTGGCCGTCATAGTATAGCATGTCACTCTAAAAATGTCATAGTATAGCATGTCGTCCAAAACACATCATAGGATAGCATGTCGTCCAAAAAACGTCATAGTATACTATTTCGGAAAAAAATTTGATTTTTCAACATGTAAAAACATGCCATATCATGAAATAATGTAAAGTAGGCTGTGAAAAACACTATGGTAAGAATTTCTTTAAAAAAAATCACCATGAATTTTAGTGCAACAAAACACCATAGTATACTATGTCGACAAATGTCATTTTTCAACATGTTGTAAAAACGTGCCATATGATGAAATAATGTAAAGGAGGCCGTGAAAAACACTCCAGAAAGGTTTTCTTTGAAAAAAAACTCATTATGAATTTTGGCACAAAAAAACGCCATAGTATACTACGTCGAAAAACAATTGCGATTTTTCAACATGTTGTAAAAACATGCCATATGATGAAATAATGTAAAGGAGGCCGTGAAAAACATTATGGTATGGTCTTCTTTTAAAAAAATAATCCCCATGAATTTTGGCGCAAAAAAACGCCATCGTATACTATGTCGAAAAAAAATTGCGATTTTTTAACATGTTGTAAAAACGTGCCATGGTACGTGCCATTGGTGAAATAATGTAAAGGAGGCTGTGAAAAACACTATGGTACGGTTTTCTTTTAAAAAAATAATCACCATGAATTTTGGCACAAAAAACCGCCATGAAACGCTATGTCGACAAAAAATGCAATTTTTCAACATGTTGTAAAAACATGCCATATGATGAAATAATGTAAAGGAGGCCGTGAAAAAAACTCCTGAAAGATTTTCTTTGAAAAAAAAATCATCATGAATTTTGGCGCAAAAAGCGCCATAGTATACTATGTCGAAAAAAAGGTGGGATTTTTCAACACGTTGTAAAAACGTGCCATATGATGAAATAATGTAAAGGAGGCCGTGAAAAAAACTCCAGAAAGGTTTTCTTTGAAAAAAAACTCATCATGAATTTTGGCACAAAAACACACCACAGTATACTATGTCGAAAAAAACTGCGATTTTTCAACATGTTGTAAAAACATGCCATATGGTGAAATAATGTAAAGGAGGCCATGAAAAACACTATGGTACGGTTTTCTTTTAAAAAAATAATCACCATGAATTTTGGCACAAAAAACCGCCATGAAACGCTATGTCGAAAAAAAATGCAATTTTTCAACATGTTGTAAAACATGCCATATGATGAAATAATGTAAAGGTGGCTGTGAAAAACACTCCAGAAAGGTTTTCTTTGAAAAAAAACTCATCATGAATTTTGGCACAAAAAAACGCCATTGTATACTATGTCGAAAAAAAATGCAATTTTTCAACATGTTGTAAAAACATGCCATATGATGAAATAATGTAAAGGAGGCCGTGAAAAAAACTCCAGAAAGGTTTTCTTTGAAAAAAAAATCATCATGAATTTTGGCACAAAAAGCGCCATAGTATACTATGTCGAAAAAAAAAAGTGATCTTTCAACATGTTGTAAAAACGTGCCATATGATGAAATAATTTAAAGGAGGCCGTGAAAAACACTCCAGAAAGGTTTTCTTTGAAAAAAAAATCATCATGAATTTTGGCACAAAAAGCGCCATAGTATACTATGTCGAAAAAAAAAAGTGATCTTTCAACATGTTGTAAAAACGTGCCATATGATGAAATAATTTAAAGGAGGCCGTGAAAAACACTCCAGAAAGGTTTTCTTTGAAAAAAAACTCATCATGAATTTTGGCACAAAAAAACGCCATAGTATACTATGTCGAAAAAAAATGCAATTTTTCAACATGTTGTAAAAACATGCCATATGATGAAATAACGTAAAGGAGGCCGTGAAAAAAACTCCTGAAAGGTTTTCTTTGAAAAAAAACTCATCATGAATTTTGGCACAAAAAAACGCCATAGTATACTATGTCGAAAAAAAATGTGATTTTTCAACATGTTGTAAAAACGTGCCATATGATGAAATAATGTAAAGGAGGCCGTTACAAACATTCCAGAAAGGTTTTCTTTGAAAAAAAAAAACATCATGAATTTTTGCACAAAAAAACGCCATAGAATACTATGTTGAAAAAAATTGAGATTTTTCAACATGTTGTAAAAACGTGCCATATGATGAAATAATGTAAAGGAGGCTAAAGCTAACTCTCTCCAATTTCTGGATCTCTTGAGTTGCTTGTTGTTAAAATATCTTGCTGGAGGTGCTGAAGCTCAGAAAGTCTGAGACGTTTGTTCAAAATAAGCTCATTCTCAAGTCTGATCTGAACTGTCCTCTTTTGTTTGAACTTTCCCTAAACTTAGGAGTTAATGACAGAGCAGCACATCCAGACTCAGTCTCATTTATGTAGAGATTAAACTTCAGTGTCATTCATTGATGTTAAAGTGCAGTTTTTCAAATGTTTGTTGCACATGCTCCCGACCAAACCAGTCCAGGTGGAAGACGATGTGAAGAGAAAGCTCCAGAGGATGAATATCACACATTTACGTTGGAAATAAATGTCCTTTAATTAGACATTGTCATGCAAAAGTTGGATTTCCCTTTAATGATGTTCAAATCTTTGTTTTGTTGATGTCGGTTTCTAAGTGTTTTCTGACACTCGGCCCCAAAGATTAAAACATTTTACGGCTCACAAGCTGCAACAATTCACACATTATCAACTATCTTTCTGACTAAACAAAGATAAAAAGTGAAAAACTGCCTGATTCCTGCATCATGAATGTAAATCTTTTTGATTTTTATGTCAGTAAACTGAATATATTTGGGTTTGACATTTTATAAACCAAAACAAGAAATGAATTAGTGGAGAAAACAATCAACAGATTAATGGACAAAGAAAATATGTCCATAACATATATGGCTGAATTACTCCATTACATTACATATTAAGATATATACAATTTTAATTCAATTTTATTTATATAACGCCAATTACAGGTCAAATTGTCTCAAGACGCTTTATTTTTATATTTTTTTGTCATATTTAAAATATGACAAAGTAAGAAATTTAAAGCTCTTGACTAATCCAATTTATTATTTGGATTTTAAGAGACTAATGGACAATTAAAATAAGTTTCTCCACTAAAACTAATAAACATGAGGTCAAATAGAAGGAAGAGTTTTAAATACTGCAGTCCCACGATGACAAGAATAAAATTTGTCAAGAAAAACTAAATCTGCTGGTGGATTCCATTAAAGTCCTAATAAATGATAATAAAGTGTGATGCTAAAAATCTCCAAGTAAAGATATGAAGTTGAACATGTGGATGGAGGTTGATAAAAGTTGACGTCCCTTCATTTCTCTGGAGCGACTCCATGGATTTTATGGATGGTGGTTAAAGACCTACTCTTCTAGTGGTCTTCCTTCTAGTCGCTGTAAAAAGTCAGTCCATCCTGGCCGACTTCAACATCTCTTCATGACTTGTTCTGCCTTGGACCTGGTGGAAACTCCAGAAACTGGGGAAAACCCGTAGAGACTCGAAGAACTCGTGGAGACTCGAAGAACTCTTGGGGCGGGGGAAGGTGTGGTGGGTGGTGGGGGGAGGCGGGGGAGTAGAGGGGGGAGGCCACCACCCACCTCCCCGCCTGCTCTCTGCCCTGACTCCACCCAGACTCCGCCTTGGCTCCGCCCATGTGGTCACTTCAGGAACTACGATGCCAAAGGGACGACGAATTTATTTCTTTTCATCTGATCTGTAGCTCTACCTCGGGGCCGTCAGGCTGCTTTACGTTCGTCAAATCACAGCGCTGCGTCTCCAGATTTCTCCAGATTTCTCGGCCAACCGCATCCTCCCCTGCCCAGAATTCCCCAGAATCACCCAACCAATCAGTGTCCACTGTGTCCAGAATTCGCACGCCGACAAATTAACGTCCAGCGTGTCCAGAATTCACCCGGTCCCGCCCCCCTCCCCTCCCCTCCGACCCACTCATTCAAACTTGTTTGTGCAAAAAATACAGACACCTGCTCGGAAACTTTGGCATTTCAAGGTAAGACGGCATTATCTTTATGTAGTTTTTATTATGCTACGCAAATGACAGCGTAATAATTACAAGAAAGAAACGATCGTAGCATTCTTTGGTTATTACACCGGCTAGGTACCCGTTTTTCTCTCTCATTTTACCGTTAACGGTCATGAAAGGTTCGCATATTACTGTTATCTTTTAGGGTTACGCTAGCCGTGCTTCAGTTTATGCCGTGTGTCTCTTCAGAAAAGTGCCCTCGCTTTATTACGACGTTATTTCAAATTGTCGACAATTATGCCTTTCCATTCATTCGCTATTCACTCATTTATCACCTCTTTTTGAATGAGACTTCGTGAAAGCATTGTTATAGTGGTTAATATTTTTCATTTCTATCGTTTTCTAGCTGTACACTGTTATATTCCCAGACACATTAGTCAGTGCGTCTATTATAAACTGTGACCGCCGTTATAAGTAATGTTATGTATGAATATCGCCGTTATGATTGTCAGTCATTCATCTTTCCTTACGTTACTTCACCATTCAGTGAGTAACTGCGGCAGTGACATGAGTCTAACAATACAATTTAGCTTTCAGCAGCATATGTACATACATTTTCTTAGCCCAAAAACAATACTTGTCATGAGCTAACTGTAACTGTGATTACTTATAGCGGTCCTTTTCTACTGTAATGTTATTATGCTGTCCCATTAGCTTAGAATATGAATGACATTTGCTCTAGTTCAGCTCATGCACCTATAAATTATAATGACATTACTATAATACATATCAATGATGGTTACTAGTTCTAAACTCTGGCTGGTACATTTGGTGTAACTTGTACATTTCTTCTCTGTTAATGGTAGATGGCTTCCAAACAAAAGAAGCACAGAGCTATGTCAGATGAGGAGTGGGTGTCCCGTCTGAGAAGGTTTGCTGCCTCTGGGGTTTGGCCCTCTGAGGCAGGAAACAGACCAGCACCACACCAGAAAAAGTGGCATGAACTGTACCTGAAGGTAAACCTGGACAGAATAATCAACAATAATTCTGCAGTTATCGGGGATAAAACTAATTAAACTAAAAGCGGAATACATTCTTATGACATACTCAAATTTTATTATAGATTGAGAAATGTCCGATGCAGCTGAGGGGACAGGCCTCTCTGTTTGGAGGGACACAGGCATGTAGCTGTGGTTTCCATACAAAGAAGGTATCACTGATCTTTCATTACATTAATAGCTACAGGTGTTGTATTCTCTATGAATAAATTCCCTCTTTCTTCTCTGTGCACTTGTAGCCTTCCAGCTCTGTCCCTGAGCCTCCACAACCTGAGCCTCCACACCCTTAAATCACAATGAAAATACTTCTGTCACAATCATGAGTTAGTCAATTATTCAGTTTATCAATTCAACTTTATTTGTTTAGCACCTTTCACACAGACGACAAAACTAAACAAGCAAAGAGAAAAAATTATGCTAAAACTATGATTAAAACTCAAACACATATTCAAAAAAAAAAAAAAAGATTTAACATGGTAATAAAATATGTTGTGTCCAGGGGATGGAGGGAGTTTATTCAAGTCTTCTTGGGCTCACATGGGAAATCATTTAAAATATAAACTTGATATTCAGTCTAAGGAAACTGCAGAGCGACAGAAGAACCAAGAATATCTCCTGTTTTCTCCTTTAATGAGTTGACTCTTCTTGTGCTTTCAGACCAAAGAACTACAGATTCTTCACAACCTCCTCAAACTCTTGGTACAGGACCTCACCACACGGGTCAAGAAGGTTTCCTTCTCATTTCTACTCTGAACCTCACCTTCTCCTGCTCAAGCTGTTGACAAATGTTTCTGCTGCTCTAAAGTCTGATCTCCAGAACTTCCTAAAAACTCTCAAAGTCTCTTCTGCTGCAGGTTGCTTTGTAGAACTGTTCCAGAAAACCTCACTAAACCACATGGAGGGGCCTGAAGATAGTCGTCTAAATGAAACCGTACAAAAACCAAACTAGCACAACCCAAACGCTAAAGTCTCCTGCAGCCTACCAGAGAACCTCTGAGAACAGAGAATCAGGACAGGAACTCTTACCTTCTGGACAACCAACGTTGGTTCTCAAACAAGAATACAGAATGTGTCTGACCAGAAACCTCTAAAGACTCACTACAGCCAAGATAAAGACACAACTCACCTGCACCAAATCCACTAATCACTGCACACATTAGCACCATGTGCTAACTGTGGCTAAAGAACCACATTTACCAAGACAACTATCCAGTACAAAGCCCTAAAACACACCAAGAAACACATTAAAGACGATTTTACTGCTGGAAGCTGCAAGCCAACGCCTAAAGAACAAACTACAGCAACAGAGCCAAACCCGTTTCAGTGGTGAAAAGAAACAGAGGAAATGTTTGGCTGCAGCTAAATAAAGCAGGAAGTCACTGAGCTGCTCAGGTGTTCCTGATAACACCAAGCAGCCACCTGGACAGCCAATAGGAACACAGCTTCCTGGAAGTCCAGAGGGCTGGCTTAGTCAGGTAAATTTAGTTTAAAGTTGAAGCAGAAAGTTAACAAAGAAAATTGAAAACCATCTTCTGATCCCTGAAATCTCTGAGTTTTCACACAAAGAACACCTGAACATGTCAAACTGGTTCCATAGTAGAACCATCATTGTAAAAACGTCATAGTATGGTGTGTTGCTCCAAAAACATTGGGACCCGGCTGTCTAGGGTCGCCGAGGAGCAACACAAAAACAGGACAAACGCTGGTTTCCAGGGGGTTAGGAGGCTATTTATTTGAAAGAGGAAGTTTACAACAACACAACATGTGAGCAGAAAAATCACAAAGTCTGTCTTTAGTTCAGCTGAAAATATTAGTTTTTGTCTTTTTTATTGACCAAACTTTTCAGGAAGTAGATGAAGAATAATTAAAGCTCTCATGTAGAAGTCCAACTTATTTTGGATCCTTGTGGAGAGTTTAATCTTAGAGTTTGTAAAGCTGTTCAGTTTTTAGAGTCACATGGATTGTTTTGACATTTAATAACGGAGTCCTGAAATAAAATTACAGTTGTGGATTTCTGTTGTTTAGTCTGGACTAAACAAATAACAGCAGCATAAATGTCAAACGTCATTATTAGGAGTCTTGATTGAGGTTTCTCACTTGATAATGATCAAAACATGAAATTCAGGTTGGTTTAAAGGAATATTCCACCTTAAATCTTTGAATGTTGACCTAAAAGGTTGGTTTCAGGAAGTATTCCACCTACAAGGTCCTCAAACATCCACCTTAAAGGAACATTCCACCAAAAATCCTTGGACATGCACCTAAAATGTTGGTTTAACCGAGTATTCCATCCAAAATCCTCAGAGACTTGAGGGGCTGGTTAAAAGGAATATTCCACCTAAAACCTCAAATATAGACCCGAAAGGGTGGTTTAGAAACAATCCTTCAATGTAGACCAAAAAAGTTAGTATGGAGGAATATTCCACCTAAAATGTAGACCTGAGAAGTTGGTTTGGAAGAATATACCATCCTAAACATCCTTAAATGTAGACTAAAAGACAGTTTGGAAGAAAATTCCACCTAAAATCCTCCAATGTATTTTTTTAAAATTTTGTTAGCCCTTATTAATCCCAGGAGGGGAAATTATGATTTTCGCATCTCTCCCCAATTGGGGGAGTCAGAGCGACGGGTCAGCTGTGGTACAGCGCCCCCTGGAGCAGGAAGGGTTAAGGGCCTTGCTCAAGGGCCCAACAGTGGCCACAATGGGGTTTGAACCTCTGACCTTCAGATCAGTAGTCCAGAGACTTAACCGTTACGCCACCACTGCCCCTAGACCTAAAAGGTGAGTTTAATGGTATATTCCACCTAAAATTCACTACTGTAGACCTTGGAGGTTGGTCTGATGGTATATTCCACCCAACATCCTTGAACATAAACTTAAAAAGTTCGTTCAAAGGAATATTCCACCTAAAATCCTTCAATGTAGACCAAAAAATCTTGGTGTAAAGGAGTATTCCACCTTAAATGTAGACCTAAAGGATGGTTTGGAGTAATATTCTACTCTAAAATCTTCCAATGTAGACCTAAAAGGTTTATCTGATGGTATATTCTACCCAACATCCTGGAACATTTACCTAAAAGGTTGGTTTAATGCAGGGCTATTCAATTAATTTTGAGTCGGGGCCAGTTCATGAAACTGAGAAAAAATAAGGGGCCAGACAATATAAGTAATCACGGTAACAAAAAAAGAAATTACAACAACATACTGAAGAAATCAATATGTTGTATTATGTAACTGCTTAAGAATGCACACTGTGATACACTGACACATATAGGCCCAAGGCATTGTTACATTTAAATTTTCAACAATGTTCAAAAATCTGACCAGGTGAGCAATATCCCAGCCATATTAACAGACAATTAGAGAAATGCAATTAACTAACAGAAAACATGCACTGAATTGTACATAAGTGTACCAACACAATTTTACAGGTTGTTATCCTTTATATTTGAGATTGCTCTCATTTGAGCAACAGGCTACATCAAATTTATCTCCAACAACAACAACAAACATAACAAAGTGCATAGTGTGGTACAGAATAGAACTGCAACAACATAGCAGTGCCTGGTATTTGATCAAAGCAATGTATTTCAAACTGCGGCACTCAGTTCAGGTGAGCCAAATCAGTTGTTTGGAATTTAATTAACTAGCAAACAACTTCTTAGTGCACCAACAAATACAAAACAAAACTGCATATTATGTCTCTGAATAGAATTATAACGCAAGATATTTTATCAAGGCAAAATGCTTCAAAGTACATTCAACAATAATCACTTAATCCATTTAAGACAGAAAAATCACTGTGACTATCCCTTAGTTGACCTCTCTACAATGCCAGAGATGCTGAAATCATCAAACCTACTGACAAAGTTGTTTTTCAGAGTCAATAAGGCCTGACATCACCTCGGTAATTTGCAGGCCAGATTTCCTCAACGTGGGGAAGTGGAGCATCCTCCCAGGACAAAGATCAGCAGAGAAGAGTGAGATCTTTCTGTGAAAAGCATGAAGCTTTTCCACAAGCTCAGCAACGGTCTTATCTCTGCCCTGCAACTCCAGGTTTACTTCGTTCAAATGATGGAAAACGTCGCTTAAAAAACAAACAGCGGCATAAAACTCGTCGTTTTCCATCAGAGACAGAAACTTGCCAGGTTTTTTTCAATTTTGAAGTCCGGAGAAACACCAGAATGTCCTCTCTTAGTTCACAAAAACATGTCAATGCGTTCCGTTTGCTAAGTCATCTAATGTCATTGTGAATGAGCAAATCATTATATTCTGCAGACATGTCGGTCAACAGTTTGCGGAGAAGGTGGTGCTGTAAACTGGAGGTGCCACGACAGAGTCCATGGTCTCTTTTAACTCACCACTGAGCTTTGCACACAGGAGGCTTTGGTGGATGAGGCAATGCAGAGCTCTCATCTGCAGAGCCGCGGCTGCCATCCTCGTTGCCATCCTCCGATCCCTGCCTGCCATCCAGGGTCACCATCTGTCACCAGCATGGTGATGCACTAGTAAGTATGAACTGTTAATTAAGAAGCAGGATATGAATCATTCTCCCTGGATGTCAGTCCACACTCTGGGACACAACAGAACTCTTAATTATCAATTATTTACAGCCATCAACAGAAGGTTGGTTTACACCAATACAGACCATATGGATCAACCTTCAGCTTCCAGTGATGCTCTCTAAGATGGCATCAATGAAACTCTGTCATGCTTTTTAATTCTTTCATAGATTAATTATTGGTCTAGCAGGTATTTGAAGATCTGTAACTGACTGTTAAATGAGTCCTGTTCAGACACTCATGAGAAGTTCATCTGATCAACACATCTTCCTACATCACCCAGACTGATGGTTCAAGGTACTGTGTATATTTTTAACCAGAAGATATATAATAAATCTATGAAAGAACCAAAACGATGATTGTTTTTTAGATTCCGTCATAGAAGATTCAGAGTTCTAGAAGTCATTGGAAGCGCACGGCCTTCACCCATGGTCTTTACATGTGTTCATGACATCTTAGATTCTTCTCTGTGATTTTTAATCAGAGTTTAAAGAGTTAAACTGTTCTTTACACTACAGGTTGTAGAATTTTTAACCCCATAGGAGCCTCTACTCTACTCATTCTGACCACAACAAACTCTGGAGAACATTTCCAAATCTGACTTCAACAAACTTCTGTGAGATAAGTAGAAAAATAAAGACATGAGTCAAAAACACATTCCTCTTACCTCACTGCTTTACTCCTGAAGACGGTAAAGATCCAGATGAGTAAAACTGAATCACCGTTTCCATCATCTTCTTTCCTAACCCTCCTCCTCTCCTCCAGCCTCTGGTCTAACAACTGGAACGTCTGGATCAGGTTTCTTATGTTTAGAATAAATTCTGTCTGCATCTCTGACAGGACTAAATATTTTAGTGTTTTCTGACTCAAATCTCCTGCATGGTGTTAAAGTAATCATGAATTCCAGCCCTTAACCACAGAAAAACATTTTGGTAAATGAGTTAGCCGGTTTATTGACCCTCTGTTTAAATAGACCTGCTGGACTTTCTCCTCCTCCAGTAGCGGCCCACACTCCATCCTGAACGGGACAGCGCTTCATCCCCACTGATCATGCAACTGGCTTCCTTCTCTCTCGTCCTAATCACTGTACTCGTGTCCGTACGGGTGGATTGTAGACTGAAGCTCCAGGATCCAGAACATCTGCAGCAGCAGCAGGAGGACAGCTGGAGCTCAGGAACACATGAAGATATATCTGGAGGAACAGGACACTTCAGCATGGAGCTGAAGAGATCCAGGAGACACGTCATTCACAGAGACTTCCTAGGTACGTCTGAACTGATCTAGTTTGTTTCATTACTAAATATTTTGCTAACACCAGAAAATAATAATGTTTAGAAGAATAAACTGAAATAATAACATAAAACTGTCATGCTTCATATAAATGTCTTAAAATGTTGACAAATCTACAAAAACGTTCCACAAAATGCACTCGTAACAGAAGACACATTTTACACATTCCTAGAAAAAGCAAATAAGTAAATCCGTATTCTAATTTAGGCGTCCAAAGCAGATTTTTATAAGTCGTCTACAAACAGCGTGACTGAATGGGATGTTCTGCATGTGGAACCACTGATTCCATGGTTAATCTATTTCCTTGCAGTGATTTTCCCAGTGAGGAGAGACAGGAGCAGGCCAGTATGGATTTTTGATCTGAGGAAAAGACGATTCCTCTGCATGGACTCCGGAGGAGAAATGTTCCACTCGGTGAGTAGCTTTAGATGAAGGAGTCCTGAAACCAGAGAACAGAGTAAACATGTTGTGTTTGTCCTGAACAGAGGCAGAAGGACAGAGAGGACTGTCTCTTCCAGAGGTTAGATCTAGAAAACCACCGCAACGTGTTTTCCTCCACCAGTGGGAACCGGCCACTCCAACTAGAGGGAATCGAGCTGAGAACATCTCACTGGGAGCCACCAGAACCCTCCTGGGCTCTGATGAAGAGGAGGCCGAGGAGGAGCGAGGAGGTGAACCCCTCAGACCCGCTGAGATCAGAATCACATCCCTCACATTCTGCTAAAGATCCAAAGGAATCTGATCACAGCCAGCCCGACCAGGACCGGGCTGGAGCCGTGTCCAAAGAGACCATCACCTCCTGCGACGACCCTCTGAGGGTTCTACAGTCCAAAGGAGCCGTCAGCCCCGTCAAAGCCAACATCGCAGACCGGGCAGACCAGGACTGAGAGGCTGGACTGGACAAGACAAGAGGGGCTTCTTCTGGTTCTTCTGGACACCACAGAACCACTGGTGCGGAGTCAAACTGACACTGGAGAGGGTTTCCTCTCTTATGAGCTGAAAGCTTTCAATATTTACAGAAAATATCATAAAATCTTTGAATCAAAAACCTCTGAAGCCTTTCTGGAGCTGCTGTGCCTGGCTCTGTCCTCATGAAGCCAGGAAGGGTTAGGGTTAGGTATTTAGGCATGGTTCCTGGTTCTGTTAGGGTTAGGTACTTAGGATTAGGGTTACATCACAGCGGCTGCAGGGCTTCTGTTTGAACAGCAGATGAAGGGGAGGTTCGTCCGGCGTCCTGCTGTCCTTTAACCTCTTCTGTCTGTTAAATTTTAATCCAGATGTGGCAATGTTTGTTTTGCATCTGTAAAAATGTGTAATCTGTAAGTAATTCTGAATATTTGCACATAAACGGGTTGAGAAGCTAAATAGAAGCTGACCGGTGCATACAGCTGGTAAAAATCATCCTTTATCTGCTAGTATTCATACAAACATCATCCAAATATGTCGGGTGCTGGACACCAGTAGTCACAGCAATGAAAGGTATTTATTTATTGAAATGTGTGAAATTCCTAGAATACTGTTTTATTATTTATATATTTTATGCTGTGTCATTTCTGATAAAATAAATGGTGACTATGATCCGCTGTGTTTGTTTCTATTCTAACAAAGAGTGGATAAAAAGAAACAATGCAGAGAGGATGTTTCTCCTTTTCATTACTGATCAGGAGCATCTCTATGAGCAGACGGTAAAGCAGCAGAAATGAATCTGACCCAAATGTAAAAGAGAAATAGTTCCAGCTTTCAGTCCTGCTGCAACGAACATGAATTAAAGTCATCCTGACAAATCACTGCAGCCCTGGAAATAAAAAATACAGGTTTGAATACTTCCCACTCAGTTTGTAATGATCCATGAAGTATTTAAGATTTACTAATGCTTCTGACCATATTTATCAGAACTGGGCAAAAACTACAAGAACAACTGAAAAAAAAGATCTGTCATGTTCACAAAAAAGGTCAAAAAGAGTTATTCTGCACACGGCCGACTGGTTACATAAGCAGCAAACATCAGACCTGCTGATAAGTCCTAATACTTCTACAATAGTACTACAATATAATACTTAATATTTCTACAAAACTACTGCAATATAATACCTAATACTTCTACAATACTACTGCAATATAATAATTAATACTCTAATATGATACTCAATACTTTAATAAAGTACTTAATACTCTAATATAATACTTTAATACTAAATATTTTAATATAATACTTAATACTTATCAAATACTCTGATCCAACAGCTTTGTGTTTTTAAAATCTAATTTATAGAACATGAGGAGATGAACAAATGAGAACTACTGCAGTGTTTTTAAGGAGTTTATCAGAAAAGTTCTCGACAGAATGAACCTTTTACATTTAACAGCAGTCATTTAGAATATTCCAGGTAAAGACTCGTCATCAGCTTCAATCTGTAAAATGTTTGTTTTCTTCCCCACACTGTACATTCTATAGATTATGGCACTGGAGAAATAGAGTTTATCTTCTATAAATAACAGTTTTTTCCACAGAGAATGGAGTGAAACCAGAACACACCCAGCACTGGTTGGTCCTTCTTGACTCTAGTGTTAATTCACAACAATGAAAAGTCACTGATTTCCAAAAAGTAAACTCTGCTGCCGTCCTGCTCTGTGTTCCTGCATAAAATCTATAAACCGGAGGCTAAATATAGAAACGGTGACTCATTATCCGCCCACGTTTACAGTAATGATCAGCCAAGAGCTAACGATGTGAGGATGACGTTCTAGCGGAGGGGAAATAAGCATCACATGTTAAAGATGCTTTGAACCTCTTTAATTAACTAGTACTTCATCCCTTAGTTTAAGTCTTCTAAAGTTTAATCAGAAGTTTAATGAGCTGCACTGTGAGCTCCACATTTGATAATAATAATAATTTAAATAGTAGATTCTCTGCTGTTAGTGTTTAATGTGATCGGCTCTGTGAACGAACACACAGCGGATACCTGATAGAACAAATCTCTGCTGCTCTTCTTTCACTGTCAGAATGAACCAACACACACCGGTGTTTGGACTTAGAGAGAACATGTAGGCCTTATCGCAGCCTTGAGGGACGCAGCAGCCCAGCTCCTCCACAAAGTAGCGCACGGCGACGCACATCAGGGCCCCATGGGTGACGACCAGAACATGGACCGGGACGTCCCTCAGCCCGTTGTCCGGCTTCCCCTCCACAGGACACGTCTCCAGAGGTCCGTCCTGTCCTCCGTCGCGGCAGCGTTCAGAACCAACCTGCTGAAGCATCTTCTCCAGAAACTCTTGGACCCGCTGCTTCACCTGAGCAGAGAAAACACCTGTTAGCTCAACGCTTCTTCTAGTTAGTTTATGGAAAAAACACCTGTTAGCTCAACGCTTCTTCTAGTTAGTTTATGGAGAAAACACCTGTTAGCTCAACGCTTCTTCTAGTTAGTTTATGGAAAAAACACCTGTTAGCTCAACGCTTCTTCTAGTTTATGGAGAAAACACCTGTTAGCTCAACGCTTCTTCTAGTTAGTTTATGGAGAAAACACCTGTTAGCTCAACGCCTCTTCTAGTTAGTTTATGGAGAAAACACCTGTTAGCTCAGCGCTTCTTCTAGTTTATGGAGAAAACACCTGTTAGCTCAACGCTTCTTCTAGTTAGTTTATGGAGAAAACACCTGTTAGCTCAACGCTTCTTCTAGTTAGTTTATGGAGAAAACACCTGTTAGCTCAACGCTTCTTCTAGTTAGTTTATGGAGAAAACACCTGTTAGCTCAACGCTTCTTCTAGTTAGTTTATGGAGAAAACACCTGTTAGCTCAACGCTTCTTCTAGTTAGTTTATGGAGAAAACACCTGTTAGCTCAACGCTTCTTCTAGTTAGTTTATGGAGAAAACACCTGTTAGCTCAACGCTTCTTCTAGTTAGTTTATGGAGAAAACACCTGTTAGCTCAACGCTTCTTCTAGTTAGTTTATGGAAAAAACACCTGTTAGCTCAACGCTTCTTCTAGTTAGTTTATGGAGAAAACACCTGTTAGCTCAACGCTTCTTCTAGTTAGTTTATGGAAAAAACACCTGTTAGCTCAACGCTTCTTCTAGTTAGTTTATGGAGAAAACACCTGTTAGCTCAACGCCTCTTCTAGTTAGTTTATGGAAAAAACACCTGTTAGCTCAACGCTTCTTCTAGTTAGTTTATGGAGAAAACACCTGTTAGCTCAACGCTTCTTCTAGTTAGTTTATGGAGAAAACACCTGTTAGCTCAACGCTTCTTCTAGTTAGTTTATGGAGAAAACACCTGTTAGCTCAACGCTTCTTCTAGTTAGTTTATGGAGAAAACAACTGTTAGCTCAGCGTTTCTTCTAGTTTATGGAGAAAACACCTGTTAGCTCAACGCTTCTTCTAGTTAGTTTATGGAGAAAACACCTGTTAGCTCAACGCTTCTTCTAGTTAGTTTATGGAAAAAACACCTGTTAGCTCAACGCTTCTTCTAGTTAGTTTATGGAGAAAACACCTGTTAGCTCAACGCTTCTTCTAGTTAGTTTATGGAAAAAACACCTGTTAGCTCAACGCTTCTTCTAGTTAGTTTATGGAGAAAACACCTGTTAGCTCAACGCTTCTTCTAGTTAGTTTATGGAGAAAACACCTGTTAGCTCAACGCTTCTTCTAGTTAGTTTATGGAAAAAACACCTGTTAGCTCAACGCTTCTTCTAGTTAGTTTATGGAGAAAACACCTGTTAGCTCAACGCTTCTTCTAGTGTTTGTTTATGCATCATAATGGAAATCTGGTCACATAGATTTAAAGGTTGGTATTTAAAAACCACATTTTCTGCCTCTGCCATGAAGAGCACTCGTCACCGTCGAAGCCAGGATCTAGCAGCTGTCTCTTAAATAGAACATCCTTTAACACAAATAACCAGAGCTATGTGGTGACTTTTTAATCGGACGATGACGAACACTCTGCAGTTGTTTGACAGTAGAGGGTACTTTGATCCCGATTCACACCCAGTCTGGCAGACACAGAAGAAATACAACCTGTGGATGGAAGGTCACAACATACCAGACATCCTTCCACTGACTGACTGACTGACACCAGGGACTTACTGCCACCTACTGGCAATAAGGGAACATTACACCAGGAGACCATTGGCCTATCAGAGTCACATGTAGATAGATCGACTATAGATAAACTATAGATAGATAGATAGACTGTAGATAGATAGATAGATAGATAGATAGATAGATAGATAGATAGATAGATAGATAGATAGATGGATAGATAAAGCGACTATTGATAGATAGACTATAGATGGACAGATAGATAGACTATAGATTGAAAGATAGATAGATAGATAGATAGATAGATACATACTGTAGATAGACAGACTATAGATACTGTAGATAGATAGACAGACTATAGATACTGTAGATAGATAGAAGATAGATAGACTATAGATAGATAGACTATAGATGATAGATAGATCGACTATAGATAGATAGACTAGATAGAGTATAGATAGATAGATAGGCTATAGATAGATAGACTATAGATGGATAGATAGATAGATAGATAGATAGATAGATAGATACACTATAGATAGTTAGATAGATAGACAGATAGACTATAGATGGATAGATAGATCGACTATAGATAGATAGACTATAGATAGACTATAGATAGATAGATAGATAGATAGATAGATAGATAGATAGACAGCTAGACTATAGATGGATAGATAGATCGACTATAGATAGACTATAGATAGATAGGCTATAGATAGACTATAGATGGAAAGATAGATAGATCGACTATAGATAGATACATTGATAGGTAGATAGATAGATAGATAGATAGATAGATAGATAGATAGATAGATAGATAGATAGGCTATCGATAGATACTGTAGATAGATACTGTAGATAGATTGAAGATAGATAGATAGATAGATAGATAGATAGATAGATAGATAGATAGATAGATAGATAGATAGATAGATAGATAGATAGATAGATAGATAGATAGATAGATAGATAGATACTTTATTAATCCTGAGGGAGATTCAAGATGTGAACATACAGAAAGATCTGAGGATCTTGAAGACCAGATGGTTTGATGATGATCTCAGCTACAGGCTGGATTGGAAAAGATCTTCAGCAGGTTCAGTTAGAGTTTTACCTCTACTAGGTATCCATGCTTCACCATATGCAGCCTGTTGGTTTCATTAATGCTGTTTCCTGCTTTTTCCTTCTTTTAGCTTCTTATTTCACAAACCGTTGGACTATTTACTGTTAGCAGTTAGCAGCTGTGGTTAAACAACTTCCCCTCCATGATCAGTAAAGGATTCTGATTCTGAAAAAGGTTTATTTGTAGGTCCAAGACTCTCAGATATTCACCTCTTCTGTCTCTACCTTAATACAACAGGAATAAATAACTAAAAGACAGAAAAACAGATTTACTCACTACAGATCAGTAGCTGGTAAACTTCCGTTAGGGGTTAATAAACTAGTGACTTCCAGTTATTGGTTAGTTAGCAGAGAGAGGATGGTAGCCAGCATGGAGACACGGGTCAGTAAATAAAGAGCAATAATACAGGTTAAATATAGGTCAGTAAATAAAGACCAATAGATCAGTAAATAGTAAATATAGGTTAAATATAAGTCAGTAAACTTCAGTTAGTGGTGTTTGACTAGTAAACCACACAGTTTAGTAACCACAGGAAACACACAGTAACTGGCAAAGAAGTAAACCCGCAGATGATTGGCTAGATAACACGGGTCAGTAAACCTGTAGATGATTGGCTACATAACACTGATCAGTAAACCCACAGATGATTGGCTAGATTGTTACAACTTGGCTCCACAGTTGCAACAAAAACTCGGAGACAACCACTGTACGGTGAAAAACAAAGGTTTATTGCCAATTAAAAGCAGTCCATAATGCCGTCAAGGCCCAAATGACACAAAAACCCACACGTGGGGCTGGAGTTCCACAGACACACCAGCTCCTGTCAGCGAACCCGTCTCGACTGGAGAGGAGAGCGGTTAAATGCAGCTGAGCCACTGATTGCTCAGTCAGGTGACGACCCTCAGCTCCTGATCAGGCACACCTGGTGTTGAGATGGAGGGTCATCACACACCCCCCCCTTAAGAGGAAGCTCCCCCTGGACAATCTCAAACAGCCGCATCAAACCTGCAGATGACTGGCTAGATAACACTGGTCAGTAAACATAGATCAGATCATTCCCACTTGGAAGGCTCTGGGATCAGTTTTTGTAATTTTCCATCTCCTCCATGGTCAGATAACGTCTTCTAGTGATGAAGGTTAAATAATCAGTCAGTATATATGGCAGGTCTTCTAGTAAATTATTATAATATTAAACTGCTGAATGGTTCAGTTTAACATCTGCAGCTGTAACTGATTCATTACTATCATTGTCTGACTACAGATCAGAGGAAAGTCCTTTTAGAGCAGCTCTAAGGGGACAACTGACCCCAGACCAGGGCAGAAAACTGCCCCACAGCTCAACAGAATCACCACAGAGTGGACTGTTTTAACTTTAATTATCACCTGTCAATACATGCCAGCACTGAACTAAAAACAGTTCCTCTCTCATCACCAGGAAACACCAGATTTCTACACGAGGATCAGTTAAAAATCTAACTTTTAGGAGCTCACAACAGTCAAAACCCTTTAAGATGTAAGAACGGGAGCCAGATTTAATCCAAAAGGATAACTTGACTTGATGCAAAACTCAGTTTTTCACCTGGTAAAATC
The DNA here is from genome assembly GCF_022539595.1 of Amphiprion ocellaris. Taxonomy (NCBI): domain Eukaryota; kingdom Metazoa; phylum Chordata; class Actinopteri; family Pomacentridae; genus Amphiprion; species Amphiprion ocellaris. Next base: position 296,021 of record NC_072768.1, read on the forward strand.
CTGGATCTTCCTTCTGTAGCCATTTGGACCTATGAATTCATAAAATCAGCATTTCTGTTTTTAGTACGATTAAGAGTTCTCAATGTTCAAATGATGCTACAGTTTCAGAAACAAACCTACAGTTTGTTAAAACCAGGCCTAATAACCCAAATGACTCCTATTTTCACTTGATAAATTAATTTAAGAGGTATTTCTTGTATGATGTCAACAATCTGTCCTGCTGGAGCTAAATTTCACTCGTCTGCTTCTTTATTCCCACCTATACACTAAAAAGAAATCCTCATCTTCACCCCAAACCTCCTGCTTCCTTTAGTTTTTCCATTTCTAACAGTCATCCTTCAGAATCCGCCACAAAACTATGTGATGATGAGTTGTTGCTTATTTAATGCTGTTGATGCAACAAGACAAACACCATAAACTAAGACGGCTGGTAGAAATATCTGGTGGTTCTTTATCCAGAACAAATGAATGGAACCATGACTAGTTTCTGCATTTAGGAAAACATGTTTCATACTTTTAAAAAACATATTTCAGTTTCTGCTTGTTCAAATGTGTCTTGTAGGATTATTAGCATTAATTCATTGATAATTAATGCTAAATATTTCATTAAAATGAGTACATTAAATATCCACGCTAAAGTGAACAAATCTATTTGTATATTTGTTGAGATGGTTTATGATCTCAATCCATTGTTTCTGTGTTAATGACAACTTATTCTGAACTTTACAGAAGACAGGGAGACCAATGTGAATGGAACCAAGCTCAGACAGGAATGAATAAAAGCCTCATGAATACCAGATGAAGAGAGAACAGATCTCTACCTGCTCCTGAGTTTCCCCGTTTGGAGGCGTGAAGCCTGGAAACGTCTGACCAGCTGCCTCGGCCATCTCCTTCAGCTCCTTCACCTTCCTCCCCTCAGCGATCCCAAAGCTCTGGAAAACAACCGACCACTGGCTGGATTCAACGTCTTAGCTATAAACCATTTACTGGGAGATTAGAACTCATTTTCTCTTTCAGTAAAGGATCTCGAACCATCTGAAGACCCAAACAGCTGCTGTTGTGTTTCAGGATCGATTCTGCAGTCTGGAAGAAAAAACTGAATCTTATTCCTCCAGAAAGGAAGAGGGTCAGAAATATAATATACTATGAGTATTTTACTGTATAAAAACTCTTCTGCATGATTTGAAGATGCTGGTTGATCATTTTTAGGATTTCTGCTCTGTTTATATTCCACCTAATGCTAACTATGGTTAATACAAACTGAGATTATGTGTCTTCTAGAATACAGATGGAACAGTTTAGTGCAGAAAATAAATATTTCCTGCCTGGTTTAAATTTAATTTTCACAGATTAGTTCCATCTTACCTGCACAGCTCGCAGCATATCACTGACAAACACGCGGCTAAACCTGACATCCTTCAGGTATCGTCCTGCAGCTTCGGCCTGCTGCAGACCGGCTTCAGACAGAGCCGAGTCTATCGCATGACCTGCAGGAAATAAAGCACAGAAAACTAAACTCATCTTATTTCTCCTGAATTCTTCTTTACCTTGTAGCAGTCCTTCTTTGTTGTATGGTGTTTCCCCACTGCAGGAAATAAACGCTTTATCTGCGACAAGATCTGTGGTGGTTCTCCCACCAACTGGCCTAATCTCCATCTGTGGGATGCTGCTGCTGACCTTCCTCCAGCCCACTGCTTCCAGCTGCCCATTTCCATCAATCTACTCTGCATCTCCCTCACTATACTTGATTTGCTCATCTACATATTTTTGAATTTACCACCAGCTATATATGTAGTATATTTAATGCCAGAGCCATACACCATAGCAGTAAACTATAAACAGTTTCCATGTTAGTTGTACTTTGCATGTATCATCTGTCTTATCATGCATGTGTCAAACTGTGTGTTTTATGGTGCTTGTGTCCCCCCCCACCTCTCTATCTCTATCCCTCTACCTCTACCTCTGCCCCTCTATCTCTATTCCTCTATCTCTACCTCTCTATCTCTACCCCTCTACCTCTATCCCTCTACCTCTTCCTCTCTACCTCCATCCCTCTATCTCTACCTCTCTACCTCTTCTGTCCCTCTCAACCCACCCGGCCAGCAGGCAGATGGGTCCCCCCACATTAGAGCCGGGTTCTGCTCAAGGTTTTTTTCCCTGTTAAAAGGGTGTTTTCCTTGCCACTGTCGCCTTTTGGCTTGCTCTGGGGGTTCAGACATATGGGTTCTGTAAAGCGTCTCGAGACAATTTGACTGTAATTGGCGCTATATAAATAAAATTGAATTGACAAAATTGAATTAGCAAAATGCACAAAGTAATATCCTAAACAGACATTTAAAGAAGCTCATTCAGTCTAAACTCATTATATTTCATGTTTATGTGACACTATTGTTCACTCTGCTCTCCTCAGGGCAGAAAATAGTGGAAAATTCTGATTTAATGTAATGATTTTATTTATATAAAACCAAAGTTACAAAGTGCTGCACACAGACAGCGAATTAAAGGCAGGAAAAAACACAATCTGGTGTTTAAAAACCAAATCAATGCTGCAAAAGCATTTTTACCAGCAGGTCAACAGTATATGTTCAGCACTTTTAAACCTGTGGAATTTTATATTTTCTTAGTTCTTACTTAAATTCATGTTGTTTTGTTTTTGCTGTTTTTGTGTCTTTTGACCGTAACAGAAACAGGAGCAGGAGAAGGAGTTCTGTTTTATTTCTCAGACTCAAGATTTTTTTGGTCACCATAAAACATACATGAGTAAATTTCTGAACTTATATATTAATAAACTTGAATTAAATAGAGACACAGCAGGAAAGAGGCCACAATGAACCTTAAAACCAACCATAGAAGCCTTTTATTTTTATTAATTGAATTAAATCATTTAAGATCAACATTTCCACCAGCCATGTTTTATGGATTGTGGTTTTATTTGTATAATTTCCTAATATTTTCAGCCGTGGTTCTACCTGCAGCCTATAAACAAACCATATATATCTTAATATATGGATTACACATGAACTTTCAGTGTTATTTTAAAATTTAAACCCTAATTTTTGTCTATCAGTGGACAACAAACTGTAAGACTGCCCCCGTTTCTGCAGGAATGATTTACATCTGAATGATGATATCAGGATCATTTGCCATATTACAAACAAATAGTTTCATTTCATGCGTATAATAATAATAATAATAATAATAATAATAATAATAATAATAATAATAATAATAATAATAATAATAATAATACGTCATGTTCAACATGTCAGATGTTTATTTCTCAGGAGCAATACTTCAGTTTCATGTGTAATATTTCATTATCATGTATAACACTTCCAATGTGATGTAAAACTTTCATCTAGTATTTAATTTAGTTTGATATTACCTCATTATAATTACTAGTGTTTATCTATTCGAGCCTTATTTTAGTTTCCTTACTTTATTTCAGTAACATCAGTATTATACTTATAGGCAATGAATTTATTCTGTTATTCTTTTTTTCTGAGCCATAAACGATCATTTAATTTAATGTTTTATCTCATTGTATCCTGTATGATGACAATAAAGCACATTCTATCCTATCTAAATATGTTTCCATCATACAATCTGTGATCTTAACATGTTTAATAGTGTAACTCTGCCCCCTGGTGGCCATTAGGAAGCACTGCACACTATGGACTGACAGTTTTAAAGGTTATCTCATCTAAACCACAGACTAGACAGTCTAAACTATTAAACACGTTTAGATCATGGACTATACAGTCTAAACTATTAAACATGCTTATATCATACATAGATCATACAGTCTGTGATCTGAACATGTTTAATAGTGTAACTCCGCCCCCCGGTGGCCATTAGGAAGCACTGCACACTGTGAATATACAATAAACTGAACGTTTGTTAGCTCTTAGCTGCTGTTTTTACGTTCTGGTTTGCTCTTAGTTTTTACTCTTTAAAGCGTGTTCTGTGGGTTCTGGTGT